>NC_135804.1:105651948-105951948 GCF_964213995.1 Mustelus asterias
TGCTTCGCAACCAATTAAGTGCTTTTGAGTTGTGGTCACAGTTGTAATATAGGAAAGGCAGCAGTCAATTTACTGACAGTAAGCTCCCACAAATAGCAGCATGATAATCTGTTCTGTTGGCCAGAACACCAGGGGAAACTCCCCTCCTAGTACCATGGGATTTGCCCACATAGGGCCTTGGCTTAGAGACTTAGCTGAAAGATGGTACCTTCAACAGTAGAACACCCCTTCTGAGCATGGACACATGGCAGCCAGAGGAAGGCAAAGAGACTGTAGTCAAAAATGCGAAGCAGGGCCTGACGATGATATTTTAGTCAGAGCTCTCAATGGGAGAGCTGGTGTCATCCCTGAGAGGTCAAAGTTATTAGAAGAAAATATTCTGGGTTCAGAGGAAGCTCAGGTAGATTTATTTTGAATAGAATTTCTTGTGGGCCAGGAAGAGAAGGAGTGCTTCTCTAGACTCCATAAGGAAACCCCAGCCTTCCTTATCCCAGACTTTTACAGAAACTGTGCTAATTTTGTTTTCAGTGGAAGACTTTGCAATAAAAGTGTTAATTTCAACAGGGAGTCTCCCCTGCCAACCACTGTGACGTCAGTGGAAGATCCACAGAAACCCTGGTGATAAAGTGTACGCACTATTTAGGATATTTCCCCAGGCTTTCTGCAACTCTCCATGAACACTGTGGCAGACAATCAAATGAATCATTTTACATACTAATGAAGGTGCAGAAGAAGGGAGCACAAGTGAAAGAGGAAATATCAGAGAACTGACCGTAATGGCGTTGATAAAAATTAAATAAGAGATTGTAAAACAGAGAAAAAGCTTAATGTCTAAATGAGAGAGAGAAATAGAAAGCAACATCTGGCCACTGCAACAGGAACTAACTTCAGGTGGCCCAGACACCATTCACTACCATCAAGAAAAGGTTGGTGATAACAGTTTACTCCCAGAAAGGAGTTGCTGCGAAAGTTTCACCACAGAGGGCTGGGGGTGGGGGTGGGATCGGAGGGGATGGTGCTGTTGATGTTTGGACTTTGTGGGATGTGGAGAAAACCTTTTGCTGTTGCTGGGCCAAATTAGGAAAGTTGTTTTTAAACTGTTCTCAGATTTCCACGCAGGCTTCCCAATAGCTTCACCTTCGACATCAGACTCCCATGGGCATCGTTAGTCTCAATTTGGATTTATTAATAGGGGCTCCCACTAGAGTTCAGCACAAGCCTCATCTGAACTAATGACGTTAAATGAAAAATCAGGGGGAATGCAGTGTGAAATGGAACTGTTCCATTTTAACTCAGCTTCCATTACCTTACTGGGGAGTGTGAAATGGCTCTTCCAAATTGTTTTGGGTTCTGTCCAGGATTGAGAGATTTTTTAATTTCATGGTTGTATTATGTGTATTAAATTAAGAGCAAAAATAATAAGTGCCATGAATCTGTCTCTCAGTGTAATTTAGTATCAGTGTGCCCTGTACACAATTTATCAATTTACAGACAGAAATTTGGTTTGATATCAACCATCTTCCAATTCACAGTTGCTACGATTTGGAACTACAATAATATTAATTTAAGGAATCTGCACCAAATTAACTTCTCCAAAACCCTTTCAACATTTTGGAAATTGTTTTCCTTTCTTCATAAAAGCCACACATTGGCCGGGATTCTCCCAAAACAAAACTAAGTGCCCAACGGGTGGGAAAATCAGAGTGTTTCCCACCTGTTTTTTGGGCATACTTACTGGAATGAATCTCCAAAACTCTGTGCATTGCAGACCGCCATAGAGTGGTTCACACCAGTAAGGGGTGGCCGGCAGCCGGTAGCATCGTGCTGAATGGGCCACTGCATCAATCTGTCAGCGCCGAGATCGGCACATGCGCAGAGCCTCCCCGTCCATTGCCGGCATCCCGATCGCTGGCCTTCCCCCAAACCCCTAATCGCTGGCCATCCTGACCCCCACCCAATCCCCTCGATTGCTGGCCTACCAAACCTCCCCATGACCAGGCCCGAAACCCCCCACAATGGGCCAGCCCCAATCGCCCTCATCCCTCCCTCTCCCACCAATCCCAGTGCAGAGTAACAGTGGGACCTCCCCCCCCCCAACCAAATCGGCCCCTTCTCCTTGGCATTGCCCACTAGGCAGTGCTAAGGTGCCCATTGAGTAGTGCCAGTTTGCCCCTTGCCCCCGACCTCCCCTGGGGCCTCAACGGCCTCTGTCCCAGTAGCGGGTGAGTCCACCTGTCCCTGTTAGTGGGGAGCAATTGTAAACCCCACTGGCGGGAACCATTCCTAGTTGGTGGAAGGGGTGGTGGGGGAAAGTGGAGATGCCAGCAAGCCCAGAGATTGCTGTTCCACGCAGTTCCGTGAATTTTGCTGTTGGGAATGTAATTTCGTAAAAATGAGCCTTTTTGTGTTTTATTTAATTTTAAAATCTACATTTTGGATACACATTAGACAATAGTAGTACCACAGTTACCAAGAATGGTAAAGCACCCTTTTGGGTCTGGTCCACAGACAGCTTTGATGGAGATCAGCTACCCTTTGCGGTAGGTCAGCTGCCCTTTGGAATAGTTAAAGGTAGGTATAAATGTGTGTAAAAAATACATAAACTCATTTTTTGTCAAGATCATTGGAATCGTCAGACTTGTCAAAATCAACTGTCAAAACTCTCAGAAGCACCTGCCAAAGAATGCTGTCAAGGAGATCCATCAAAAGCACCTACTAAAGTCAGGCGTCAAGCTGTTAAGGCATTTAAATGTCCTTTCCTTTAAATCTTTGAGAACATGTTTGGAATATTTAAAAAGTTATTGCTTGCTATTTCACTTTGCTACTGCGATAAGCTTGAAAGTTTCCATCACTGAATTGCTGCTACATGACTGATTTGTTAACCATCCATTATCACTGCTTGATTGACAGCTACAAGCAGTTATAGACTCTTTGATGTGGGAATATTAATTCCAATGCTATATAGTATTATATAGTTGAAGGCATGGTGTGGCACCAAGTTGGCATAAAAGTTATAAAGGGCCATGAGGTTGGATGGAGAGGCATTGGTTGGATGGGGGATATGAGTGTCCATAGGGGATGGGTGAGTTTGTACCATGGCCTGGCTGGGCATGAGGTGTAATTTGGGATGGGTAGGGGTATGATATGGCATTAGAACCATAGAATCCCTACAGTGCAGAAGGAAACCATTCTGCCCATCGAGTCTGCACTGATTCCCCAAAAGAGCATTCCACCCAGTGCACCGCCCCCCCCCCCCCCCCCCCCCAACCTCCTTATCCTCATAACCCTGTGCATTTACCATGGCTAATCCACCTACTCTACACATTTTGAGACACTAAGGGGCAATTTAGCATGGCCAATTCAACAAACCTGCATCTTTGGAATGTGGGAGGAAGCCAGAGAAACTGGAGGAAAATGTACAAACTCCACACACACACACCTAAGGCTGGAATTGAACCCGGACCCCTGGCACTGTGAGGCAGCAGTGCTAATCGCCTTGTCACCGTGCCGTCTTTTGATTGCATGAATGGAGCTTGGGGACTGTTTGGGTATGAGGTGTGCGGGCTGGATGGATATTTTAGGTTTTTTTTATTTTTGGTCACTGTGTTGGAATCCTGAGGCAAGCCTTCCACTTAGCCTGCTTCTGAACCCAGTAGCCTCCTCACGTTTTGCAGGACTTCTAATCCTGCCTGCCCCTTGACATTTGGGCCGCCATTTTTAAAGGCTAGGCTTTAAGAGCCAGGAATTGTCTCGTCTCTGCGTATCTTACCTGTGAGTAAAATTCTGGGCCCAGCAATCTCACAGAGAGATCACAAAAAGTGTGAATCGAGTTTGCCAAAAATGTTAGCTTGTTTTGAATTTTCGGTTGCTTGCATCTCTTTGGGTAACCTGGATTGTAATGAATAAAACTTTCAAACCCTTATATGTTTCATTCCAATTTTTTGTCATTTAAGCGCCTAGCCTTCCTCTGAAACCAGGTTGACGGGCAAGAGGGGTTCCACATTTTTGAACATTGTCAGCCCATTTGAGACCTTCCCACAACAATTTATTTCCCACACCCTCTTAATCCTGGCCCTCAGCTCCTCAATGGAGCCTGCCAGCCCAACCCCAATAAGACCTGGACTCCCCTTTAGGTCCAAGCTTTATTTGCTCTTCCTATTTTAGACTCCCGCAGTCCCAGCAGTGACCACTGTTTCCAGTCGCGATGCTGGACAAGAGATTTGCCAGCCCTCTGATTGGCTGGCAACAGTCAGAAGTGGGACTTCTTCCTGGAAGGGGATAGAAGGCCAACCTCAAGTCAATTAAAGGCACAATGGCCATTAAATGGCCATGTGGTTAGTAGGCCAACTGGAGGTGGGCAGGTTAGGTTGGGGACACTCCACCCCAATCGCCCTCATCCCTTCCTCTCCCACCAATCCCAGTGCAGAGTGACAGTGGCCACCGGTCACCCCGCCCCCAATTGGCCCCACCTCCTACTTTAGACTCCCGCAGTCCCAGCAGTGCCCACCGGGCAGTGCTAAGGTGCCCATTGGGCAGTGCCGTTTGCCTCTTGCTCCCGACCTCCCCTGGGGCCTCAATGGCCTCTGTCCCACTAGAGCATGGGTAAAATTCACTCTCAAGTATATTCTCTCCATTAGACCACTTGGACGTTTATCCCTCGTGTTGACCATCCATTGTGTTCAGAAATACCTCGTGGCATTACTGTTAAATTTGTCTTTTCCAATTTGATTCTGTGCTTCATTGCCCTACAATCAAAGTTGCTTTGCTTTTTCCATACCACACATCAATGTTCCTGCCAAGCTCTGTAGGTGCACAACAGTCCAGAATGTACTGCACAAGGAAGAAACAGCTAGCACATAAACAACATTTATTTTATTTGTGTCCACATGTGGCCATGCATCAATATTAAAAAGTTTGTGAAGCTGGCTGCATGCAGCAAACAGAATTTGAGGGAACATTGCCATTTGCTACTTCATATTAACTACCTCCTATTTCACCTATAAGTTGTGCAAGTAACATCTGGCGTCATCATCCAAAAATGCAGCATTCCATTCCACCTTTACACTCATGCTACCCATCTCCATATGTCTTTATTCCCTCATCTCCATAAACTGTCAGGCTGTTTGACATCTGTCTGACATCTGGTACTGGATGTCCAATTAAGCATTCGGAAGACAGAGTTGTCTCCAGTTTCCAAATTTTATTCCCTCGTCACTGACGTCTCCCAGCTAACTGAAGTTGAACAAGACTGTCTGAAACCTGGGTCTCATATTTGACCTCAAGAGGTGCTTCCTACCACATATCTGCACCATCATTCAGGCTACCTAATTCCACCTCCCTAACACCTAACTTGTCCTTGCCTCAACTTATCTGGTGCTAAAATCCTCATTCATGCCTTTGTTATCCCCGGATGTAACTCCTGGCTAGCCTCCATTGACCAACCCTTGGCAAACTTGAGGTCATTCAAATCTCTGCCACCCGTGTCCTAACTCAGCACGAAGTCCCACTCACCCATCTCCCCTAACTGTGTTTGTTAATCTACATTGACACCTGGTTAAACAGCACCGCAATTTTAAAATGATTATTCTTATTTTCAAATCCATCCATAAACTCTCCCTCCCTAACCCTGTGATCTCCTCCAGTCTTACAGCATCGCCACATTCCTTCTCGCCTCCCCACCCCCACATCTCTGTGCTCTACTAATTCTGGCATTTTGAGCATTCCCAAATTTATTTGTTCCACTACTGGTAACCATGTTATGATCTGCTAAGATCTGGAACTCTGGAATTTCCTTTCATATTCTCTGTTTATTTACCTCTCTTTCCTTCTTTAAGATACTCCTTGAACTTTTGCTTTGACGAAACCTTTGGTCCTAATATCTCCTTGTGGTGCGGTGTTATATTTTGTTTGATAAACTGGGGAGGGTTTAAACTAATTTGGCAGCACGTGGGACCAAGGAGGTAATGTCATAGAGAAACACCCAAGGTGCAAACTATATTGAGACAGATAGCAGTAGAGTAGGAAATAATAAGTTATTAGGTGGATTCAGAGTAAGCACGAACATAGTAAGTTCTAAATTAGGCATGTATCTGAATGTGTGGAGCGTGGGACTCAAGATTGTTGAGTTACAGACACATTGCCATTTGGAAATATAATGATGTGGCTATTTCAGAGGCCTGGCTGAAAGAAGGGCAGAACTAGCTGTTAAATATTCCTGGATACAAGGTGCTCAGAGAAAATAGAAAGGGAAGGAAAAGGGGGATGGAAAACAGTCTTGATTAAGGAGAAAAGTATAGCACTGAAGAGGGAAGATGTCTCAGAGGGGTCAAGGACAGAATCTATTTGGCTAGAGCGAAGGAACAAAATGGTTAATTATATTGCTTGGTATAATCTATAGACCACCAGCAGGAAAGATGCAAAGGAACAAATTTGCAAGGAAATTACAGAGAGGTACAAGAATTATAATGGGGGATTTTAATTATCCAAATATTGACTGGGACAGCGGTAGCATAAAGGGCAGTCGAGGCAAGAGTTTCTAACGTGTGTTCAGTTGAATTTTCCACCATTTTCCAGTCCAGTGAAAAAGAAAGTGATGCTGGACCTACTTCTTAGGAATGAGGTGGGTCAAGTAGATCAAGTGTCATTAGGGGAATATTTAGGGAACAGTGATCATTGTACCATAAGATTGTGATACAATGCTATTGGTTATGGAAAGGGAAAGGAACAATCCAGAGTAAGAATAATTAAATGTGGGAAAGCCAATTTCAATGGGATAAGGATGGTTCTGCCCAGATAAATTGGAATAAAATGTTGGCAGGTAAGACTGCAACTGACAAAATAGTTTGGGCACAAAGTGTAGTCCCGTGAAAGGACAGATAAGGCAACAAAATCCAGAGTTTCCTGTCTGACAGAAGGGGAAGAAGAAAAACTGTGCTTAAGGCAGATGTCAGATGGAGAATAAAACCTAGAACCCAGGCTGAATATAGAAGGTTCACAGGGGAGGTGAAAAAGCAAATAAGAGAGGCAAAGAGGGAGTATGAAAAGTGACTGGCAGCTCACATAAAAGGGAATCCAAAATCTTCTATTGGCATATAAATAGTAGCAGGGTGGTACAAGGAAGAGTGAGGCTGATTCAGGCCAAAATGGAGTTTTATGCATTAAGGCTAAGATGTTAAATTAATAATTTCATCCCTCTTTGCCAAGGGAAAGGTCACAGTGAAAGAGGAGGTAATTCATGTACTTGAAGGGTTTAAAATTGATAAGAAGCAGTTATTGGATCAGCTGACTTCACGTTAACAAACAGTTGGGACTGGATGAAGGATACTGAAGGAATTGAGAGTGGAAATTGCAGAGGCACTGGCCATAATTTTCTAACCTGCCTTAGATTCAGGGGTGGTGCCAGAAGACTGGAGAATTTTAAATGTTATAATCCTTTATTCAAAAAAAAGGTGTAAAGATAATCTCAGAAACTATAGGCCAGTTAGCTTAACATTTGTCATTTCTAAATGACAATTTAACAATAACTGAATTGTCACTTTGGCAAATATAGGTTAATTAAGGAAATACAGCATGGATTTGTTAAGGGCAAATTATGTTTAACTAACTTGCTTGAGTTTTTGATGAGATAGCTGAAAGGGTTGGTGATGGTACTGTTGATGGTGTGGTGTACATGGACTTCCAAAGGCATTTGAATAAGTGCTGCACACCAGACTGTGTGCGAAGTTAGTGCTCCAGGAATAAACAGGATGTGAAGGCATTATTTGTTCCAGGGATAAGGGACTACAGTTACATAGATAGATTGGAATTAGGATTCGAGATAAGGAGAGAAGTTGACTGTTCGCCTTGAACAGGAGAAGGTTGAGAGAAGATTTGATACTGGCATTCAAAATCATGAGACGTTTGGACAGAGTACCTGAGGAAAAATTATTTCCACAGTTTATATGAGTGGTTAGTATCTGGAATGCACTGCCTGAGACTGTGGTGGAGACAGTTTCAATCAAGGCATTCATGAAGAAATGAGATTATCTGAAAGTGAAAAATTTTCAGGGCTTTGGGAGAAAGCGGGGCAGTGGCATTGAGGCAAATGACTCCTTCAGAGAGGCAGCACAGACACAACAGGCCAAATGGCTTTCATTTGTGCTATAACCATTCTATAACAACATTTGTAAAGCAGTTTGAGAGCATCTTCTTATGTTAAAGATGGTATCTAAATGCAAGTTGTTATTGTTATATAATTCTATGTTTCCCTCTCAGTTGCTTTCTTCCTGTGCCAAAGAGACCAAGAGTGGAATCTTACCACGACAGTAGAACCATTTTCAGGTCTAGAACACAATTCACTCAAAAGTGTGCCTAACACTTGCTCTTAACTGGAGCAAACCGATTGTTATTCTGCCTCCAGACTCCTGAGCAATTAGGGAGGGTGAGCAATATGATGCATCGATTCTACCAAAGGAAGGATTTCTAATTAAAGAGGCCAAGGCACAGGTCAGAAAAGCTTACCTGTACTTGGATGTTTCAGGCTGCGGCAACCAAAGGAATGCAGAGGAGACCTGGATGTTGGGGAACAGGCACCATGCCTGGGACATCCAGAATTCAGCGTTAAAGCAGCCAATAATTGGCTTCTTAACAACCGCAACTTTCTTTTCAATTACTCACCAACAGATCCACGGGGTTCCCACTCTTTTTTAATCCTGCCTCAAGGAAAGCTAGCAGAGAGGAGGATCACATTGGGATCCTAATCCAAAATTAATTTCCTGAACTTTCCTATCTTGGTGAAATCAAAGCCCTCTCCAGTTGCCTGGGAAATTTATGTTCTTATTTTCACATTCAATCTTCCAACATCTCATGGCTCTCATGTATCACTTACATGTCTCCCTTGTGGTTTGGTGACTAAAAATGAATACTGCATTCATCACATCACAAGAATGTTTCAGTATGACAGTCTCCCACTTAGAAACAGTTGATTTAGCATTTTACTTGCTTTGTTAATGGCTGCTTCACAATTGTTACTATGACATCAGGGGTAGGGTTGAGAAAACATGTGTAAAAAGACCTTTTGAACTCTTGCACCTGGCTTCAAACCAATCCAGATGAAAGGGCATTACTAATTAATTTTAATGATAATTAGCATTTTCAATACAATTATAATGTCAGAGACTTCACATTACATAGAAACACAGAAGATAGGAGCAGGAGGAGGCCATTTGGCCCTTCGAGCCTGCTCCGTCATTCATTACGATCATGGCCAATCATCCAACTCAATAGCCTAATCCTGCCTTTTCCCCATAACCTTTGATCCCATTTGCACCAAGTGCAATATCCAGCCGCCTCTTGAATACATTCTATGTTTTGGCATCAACTATTTCCTGTGGTAATGAATTCCACATTAATAATAACACTGAGGCTATTAACACACTCTGTTATTATAGAGTTAATCAGACAGCAACACTTGGCCACATATGCATGTTTAAATGATGATCCTTGGAAGTTGCTATCAGAAATAACCTATTCGTCTACAGAGTGAGCTGTAACAGTCCTCTTTTTAAAAAATAACTTCTAAATTAATGATGAATCCTACACTCTACCGTATTTGTGGTATATCTGACTTGGGAGTGTACGATTCTGTCACATTGCTGCATATTATTGAAGGAAGAAAAGGGGTCAGTTCCTCAACATCAGTATTCTGTATCATAGCAGCACAAACATATGCACGTGCATTTATATATACACTATTATATGTTCCCACATAAGTGCATTTTGTCACTTCATCTGCATTCTGCCATGTAATTTCAACATGTGATTCATTTCAGAAGTGTAAAGTCAGTAAAGGAATTTCATCCTTAAAGATAATGACAGTATCACTCTAGCACAGTGATATCTATCATTTTCCAAGACTATGGAAAGATGTGGATGTGGGATCTGAGGTTAACATGTTACAAAGAGAGAAAAAAGACAACAGCAAGGAAAATAAAAATACAACAATGACAGGTAAATGATAGCATTCAGCATTTTAGCCTCCTTCACTAGAAATAAACTAATGGCATTTTACTACCTGGACATTTCAGTTTGTTCATAAATATTCCATTTGCACATCTCTAGATATTGTCTATGATTTTTAGCTTGTATTTAAAACAATCTGATTAAGGTGCACCAGTATGAACACTAACATTCCATATTGGCTACAAAACATACAGAAGAATATAGAGAAGTCTTTTGTAGAAGAAATTTAATTCTTACAAATTATTTCCAATCTGTTTACCCATGAACGTTGAAAGCTGCCTATCAATAGATAATGTTCACTACACTTTTGAAATACTTGATACCCCATTCTTTTACACAAAACAATCTGTTTCTGGGGGAACCAGGAGAAAATTCCAACATTTTAAGTTGGTTTGTTGGACACCAACACGAAAGTGTTTTATCTTTGCACTGTGTTCAGAGAAGATGATGGAAAGAGAGATTGATTGAGATTAGTAGACACAGTAAAGTGGAACACAGCCCTTTCACTTGCGAAAATTGAGTTTTGGTTTTTTGCCCCATTTTCCCTGACCGACAAACTTTGGTCGTGAGGGGCCACAAAGTTACGGAGAAACAAACTCCACCAAATCACCTCCAATTCCAGGGATGGATTTTATGAGATATTCACACTACAGGCAGATTGATTGAGATTGGTGGGCACAGTAAAGTAGAACACAACCCTTTCACTTGTGAAAATTGAGCTTCGATCCTTAGCCTCATTTTCCCTGACTGACAAACTTTCTCTTTCCATCACCTTCTCTGAATACAATGCAAAAGGGCTGTGTTCCACTTCACACTACAGGCTGACATTTGCTAACTTGATGCAGACGAGGGAAAGAGAATCTCGCCATGTTTGCCATATTTTCCCAATTTGAACATGGGACCAGGATCAACAGGTGGTCTCAGAGCTTCAGAAGATAATGGCATCTGCATGTTCTCTCAGAACACAACTGCGCACATACTCCTCAACAGCAAAAAGAGATATCTTCAGAGCAATGTTTTTTTTCAGACAGCTAGCTACCCTTTCCTTCCACTCAGAAGTGTGCAAAATAAGCACACTAGTTGAGGCTAAAAAGACTGTTTCCCATTTAAATAACTGCAGGTTTGGA
Organism: Mustelus asterias; assembly: GCF_964213995.1. NCBI lineage: Eukaryota > Metazoa > Chordata > Chondrichthyes > Carcharhiniformes > Triakidae > Mustelus > Mustelus asterias. The sequence continues at coordinate 105,663,075 of NC_135804.1, forward strand.
AATACAACCAGAGTCAATTTGACACCTTGGGAAACAGGTGTAAATCCTAACACGCCATCAAATAGCCCAGTTAGAAAACCAATTCCAAAGTGTTTAGAATCTGACCAAAAATGTTACAGTGGAAGTGTTTTGTCGCTAATGGATTAAGATTCAATGTGAAATAGGTTTAAATTATCTCAAAACTGTTGGTGTATACAACTACATAGCGCAGTTTATAATTTTACACTTGTCAGCTAATAGTTGACTATGTAACAATTACATAGAGATTGGGGATTGAAGCACTTATTGGCTATTTGTAACAAAATTGTGCATGTGTTCTTCACGATCAGTTGCAATTTTGCCTACAGACTTAGTACAGGGAGAGTTTTACAGCACATCTAATTTATATTGCACATAAACTGATATTCATCAATAAAAAGAAATGTCCACCTTAACCTTCCAGTTATTCAATTTGATGACCGCATGAATTAGATTTATTGTGCATTTGAAAGTCAACAGGAGTTTCCTGTCTAGTTGCACACTAGTGAGTTCCTATCCCAATCTCAAGTTGCAATAAAATAGTTTCATTAATTCTCAGTCAAACTATTAAATGGGGTAATAGTAGGGGTGAGTAGCACAGTTGAAAGGGAAGAAAGGTCAAGCCTTTAAAATGTGTCTCAATTTAGTTGTAAATGGAGATAATATGATATACAGCTGCTAACATGTAATGTCAAAACATCCGAAAGCACATCACATACATAGAATCATAGAAATCATAGAAACCCTACAGTGCAGAAAGAGGCCATCTGGCCCATCGAGTCTGCACCGACCACAATCCCACCCAGGCCCTACCCCCATATCCCTACATATTTACCCGCTAATCCCTCTAACCTACGCATCTCAGGACACTAAGGGGCAATTTTAGCATGGCCAATCAACGTAACCCACACATCTTTGGACTGTGGGAGGAAACCGGAGCACCCGGAGGAAACCCACGCAGACACGAGAAGAATGTGCAAACTCCACACAGACAGTGACCCAAGCCGGGAATCTAACCCAGGTCCCTGGAGCTGTGAAGCAGCAGCGCTAACCACTGCGCTACCGTGCCGCATACAATGAATTACTCCAGACGTTCACCAAATGTTATGTAAGAAAATGCAAAGATGAAGTAATGGAATGTTTAATTATCTTTGTGGAATCAAGGAAGATATGAGCTTGTCTCCATTACTTTGTCTTGTCCTTCTACCTTGGAGATGGTCCAGAGGAGGTTAATGAGAATGATCCTGGGAATGAAAAGCTTGATGTTGAGGAGCATTTGAGGACTCTGGGTCTGTACTCAATTGAGTTTAGAAGGATGGAGAGGGGGGGTGGATCCCATTGAGACTTACAGAATACTGAAAGGCCTGGATAGAGTGGACGTGGAGAATATCTTTCCATTAGTAGGAGAGACTAGGGTCCGAGGGCACAGCCTCAGAGTAAAGGGTCGACCCTTTAGAACTGAAACGAGGAAGAATTTCTTCAGCCAGAGGGTGATGAATCTGTGGAATTAATTGCCACAGAAGGCTGTGGAGGCCAGTTCATTGAATGTATTTAAGACAGAGATAGATAGGTTCTTGACTGATAAGAGATCAAAGGTTTTGGAGAAAAAGCAGGAGAATGGGATTGAGAAACATATACGCCATGATTGAATGGTGAAGCAGATTCAATGGGCCGAATGGCCTAATTCTGCTCCTATATCTTATGGTCTTACATAGATTTTTTGACCTGATTCTTGAAGTAATGCAAACAATTCACAGGTACCGCAGTGTCATGTGTTAGATCTCTCTGCAGCAACAGGAAAAAGATTAGATCTTAGAATTTCAGTGTTTTTAATATTAAGAAGATAGCTAGCTGAATTACAATACATGAGTCCAGAAGCAGATAATGTTGTGCATTGGGAAAAACTCCTCATGCCTAAGGAGCTGATACTCAAGAACAATGAATCACATTGCTGAGAAACACACTGATAATCACTATTGCTAAATCTAAACACATAAAACAACATGCTAACGATGCATAGCTTTTGTACCAATAGTACATAGGAACAGGGGTTGGCCATTCAGCTTCTCAAGCCTGTTCTGACATTTAATCAGATCATGACCAACCTATAACTCAACTCCACTTACGTGTTTTTACTCCATATCCCTTGATATCCTTATCTCACAAAAACTTACCATTGTCTTAAAAATTTAAACTGACCCAACATCACTTTAAGCACAGAATTCCAGATTTCCATTACTTTTATGTGAATATGACTCCTGATTTCACTCCTGGTTGTGGATACTACAACAAAACGAATAGTTTTCTTTTGACATTTTAAAGACCTCATTATATCACCCCTCAACTTTATAAACGCAGTGGAATAAAACCCAAGCTTGTGCATCCAGTTCTCTTAACTTAGCCCCAAGATGATTCCGGAGAATCTGTGCTGAATCCCCTCTAATGTCAATATAACCTTCCTGAAGAGTATGCCAGGAAGGGCACATAGTCCTTCAGATGGAGTTTGCCCATGGCTCAGTATGTCTAAAAAATAACTTCTCTCCTTTTCTAGACCAGCCCCTTTGAGTTAAGTCCAACATTCCATTAGCTTTTTTGATTACATTTAGTATGTGCCCATTAGCTCTTAATGATTTGTTTCACATAGACTGTGCGGTACAGTTGCACAATGGTTAGCACTGCTGCCTCACAGCACCCGGAACCTAGGTTCAATTCCGCCATTAAGATGGAGTAATTAATGTTCTTACAGTGAAGTCACTCTTAGGTAGCAACTTCAATAATAAGCCTGAAATTTACATTCAGTTTGAGGAATGGAGGAGTGGGTCTGAGACGAAGGGCAAATAAGGACTAACGAATGGCAGTTGGAGTTTAATTTAGATAAATTAATTTAGATAATTTAGATGCATTTTGGTAGATCGAACCAGGGCAGGACCTATTCAGTTAATGGTAGGGCGTTGGGTAGAACAAAGAGATCTAGGGGTACATGTTCATAACTCCTTGAAAGTGGACCAAAAGGTAGAGAGAATGGTGAAGAAGGCATTCAGCATGCTTGGTTTCATTGGTCAGAACATTGAATACAGGAGTTGGGACATCTTGTTGAAGTTGTACAAGACATTGGTAAGGCCACTCTTGGAGTACTGTGTACAGTTCTGGTCACCCTATTATAGAAAGGATATTATTAAACTAGAAAGAGTGCAGAAAAGATTTACTAGGATGCCACCGAGACTTGATGACTTGAGTTATAAGGAGAGGATGGATAGATTGGGACTTTTTTCTCTGGAGCGTAGAAGGCTGAGGGGTTGTCTTATAGAGGTCCATAAAATAATGAGGGGCATAGATCAACTAGATAGTCAATATCTTTTCCCAAGTGTAGGGGAGTCTAAAACTAGAGGGCATAGATTTAAGGTGAGGGGGAGAGCTACAAAAGTGTCCAGAGGGGCAATTTTTTCACAGAGGATGGTGGGTATCTGGAACAAGCTGCCAGAGGTAGTAGTAGAGGCGGGTACAATATTGTCTTTTAAAAAGCATTTAGACAGTTACATTGGTAAGATGGGTATAGAGGGATATGGGCCAAATGCGGGCAATTGGGATCTTAGCTTCAGGTTTAAAAAGAAAAGGGCGACATGGACAAGTTGGGCCAAGGGACCTGTTTCCATGCTGTAAACCTCTATGACTCTATGTAGACTCAATATTAGATGGGCGGCACGATGGCACAGTGGTTAGCAATGCTGCCTCACAGCAGCAGGAACCTGGGTTCGATTCCTGATCTGGGTCACTGTTGTGTGTGGAATTTGCATGTTCTCCTGATGCCTGCATGGGTCTCAACTATAAGACATAGGAGCAGCCCATTGAGTCTGCTCTGCCATTCAATCATAGCCGATATTTTTCTCATCCCCATTCTCCTGCCTTTTCCCCAGAATCCCTGATCCCTTTATTAATCAAGAACATATCTATCTCTATCTTAAAGACACTCAATGACCTGGCCTCCACAGCCGTCTGCAGCAAAGAGTTCCATAGGTTCACCATTCTCTGGCTGAAGAAATTCCTCCTCATCTCTGTTTTAAAGAATCGTCCCTTTAGCCTGAGGTTGTGCCCTCTGGTTCTAGTTTTTCCTAATAGTGGAAACTTCCTCTCCACGGCCACTCTATCCAGGCCTCGCAGTACCCTGTAAGTTTCAATAAGATCCCCCGTCATCCTTCTAAACTCCAACAAGTACAGACCCAGAGTCCTCACCATTCCTCATATGACAAGCTCTTCCTTCCAGGGACCATTCTTGTGAACCTCCTCTGGACCCTTTCCAAGGCCAGCACATCCTTTCTTAGATACGGGGCCCAAAACCGCTCACAATACTCCAAATGGGGTCTGACCAGAGCCTCAGAAGTACATCCCTGCTCTTGTATTCTAGCCCTCTCAACATGAATGCTAACATTGCATTTGCCTTCCTAATTGCCGACTGAACCTGCATGTTAACCTTAAGAGAATCTTGAACAATGACTCCCAAGTCCTTTTGTGCTTCTGATTTCCTAAGCATTTCCCCATTTAGAAAATAGCCTATGCCTCCATTCCTCCTTCCGAAGTGCATAACCTCACACTTCTCCACATTTATTAAATCTGCCACTTCTTTGCCTACTCTTCTAGCCTGTCCAAGTCCTTCTGCAGTCCCCCTGCTTCCTCAATACTACCTGTCCCTCTACATAGAGCCAGAGGGTCATAGAGGTTTACATCATGGAAACAGGCCCTTCGGCCCAACTTGTCCATGCTGCCCCTTTTTTAACCCCTAAGCTACTCCCAATTGCCAGTGTTTGGCCCATATCCCTCTATACCCATCTTACCAATGTAACTGTCTAAACACTTTTTAAAAGACAAAATTGTACCCGCCTCTACTACTACCTCTGGCAGCTTATTCCAGACACGCACCACCCTCTGTGAAAAAATTGCCCCTCTGGACCCTTTTGTATCTTTCCCCTCTCACCTTAAACCTGTCCCCTCTAGTTTTAGACTCCCCTATCCTTGGGAAAAGATATTGACTATCTAGCTGGTCTATGCCCCTCATTATTTTATGGACCTCTATAAGGTCACCCCTAAGCCTCCTATGCTCCAGAGAAAAAAGTCCCAGTCTACCCGTCTCTCTTTATAACTCAAACCATCAAGTCCTGGTAACATCCTAGTAAATCTTTTCTGCACTCTTTCCTTGTATCATCTGCAAACCTAGCAACAGTGCCTTCAGTTCCTTCTTCCAAATCATTAATGTATATTGTGAAAAGCTGTAGTCCCAGCACCGCCCCCTGAGGCACACCACTAGTCACCAGCTGCCATCCTGAAAAAGACCCCTTTATCCCACTCTCTGCCAGTCAGCCAATCCTTATCCATGCCAGGAACTTACCCTTAACACCATGGTCTCTTAACTTATTTAACAGTCTCCTCTGCGGCACCTTGTCAAAGGCTTTCTGGAAATTTAAATAAGTCATGTCCATTGGTTCTCCTTTATCTAACTTCCTTGTTACCTCCTCTTCTGGGTGCTCCGATTTCCTTCCACAGTCCAAAGATGTCTTGTGAGGAAGATGTAAAGTGACTTCTACAGGATTTGGACAGACTTAATGAATGGGCTAGAACATGGCAGATGAAACATAATGTGGAAAAATATGAAGTTATGCACATGGTGGGAAGAAATGTTATGCAGAGTATTTCTTAATTGGTGAGAGATTGGAACGTGTAGATTTACAAAGGGACCTGGATGTCCTCATCAATAAGACACTGAAAGCTAAAATGCAGGTGCAGCAGGCAATTAGGAAGGCTAATGGAATTTTAGCCTGAAATCACTTGAGGATTTGGATACAGCAGTGAAGTTTTGCTTCAATTATATAGGAGCTTGGTTAGACCATACCTGGTGGGCTGTGTGCAGTTTGATCCCCTTACCTGAGAAAGGATATCATTGCCATAGTGGGAGTGTTACAAAGGTTCACCAGACTTGTTCCTGAGGTGGTAGGACTATCCTATGAAGAGAGACTAGGAAAACTAACCCTGTATTCTCTAGAGTTTCGAAGAATGAGAGGTGATCTCATTGGTACCTGTAAAATACTTAAAGGGGTAGACATGGTAGATGCAGGGAAGATGTTTTCCCTGGTTGGGGAGTCTAGGACCAGGGGACACCATTTCAAAATAATGGGGGATGCCAGTTAGGACCGAGACAAGGAGAAATCATTTTACTCAGAGGGTTGTAAATCTTTGGAATTCTCTGCCTCAGAGGGCTGTGGAAGCTCAGTTATTGAGTATGTTTAAAGCAGAGATTGACATATTTCTGAATGCCAATGACATAAAGAGATATGGGGATAGTGTAGGGAAAAAAATATTGAAGTGGATGACTAGCCATGATCGTATTGAACGGTGGAGCAGGTTCAATGGGCTGAATAGTTGACTTCTGCTCCCACATTCCTTTGTTCCCAATGACCAACTATTGTTTGCCATCCATTCTGGGAAGGCAGTGGAGTAGAAAATCAGGCAGGTGTAAAGTATTCTTGGATTTTCGGAAGGCTTTCAATAAAGTGCCCCACAGGAGGTTGGTTAACAAAATTAAAGCACATAGGATAGCAGGTAATGTACTGGCATGGATTAAGGAATTTTTAATAGGCAGAAAACAGAGTAGGAATAAACAGGTGTAAAGCAGTGCTGTTAATTCATTATCATCCATTTTGTTTTAATACCAAAGACAAATTACATCCCAGAATATCTTGTTTGTATCAGCTGAGGGTAAAATTTTGACCAGGTCACCAGGTTGTTTAGAAATGTGTTTGCAGGCTTTATGCATACGTTGCCACTGAAATTTTGCTAATAAGAACTGTCATTCTGAGGTTTATTCTTCCTGCTAATACACACAGAAATAAACATCTACTGAACCTGGCCTAAAGATCCACCTAACTGTCTAGACTGATTACTAAATAAGTCTTGTTTGTTGCTTACTTTGCATATTATTGTTTCCCCATCTCATAATTGGCCTCGGCACAATTGATGAAAGAAAGCACTATTGGTGACAGACTAATCCTCACTGTCACAGTAAGAGGTCTGCATTTTCAGAAGGGATGGAGGGAAAGAATTGAAAAGGTTTTCCACACTGAGCTCTTTGACATCTTATATTAACAGGTTTCTCTCAAAATCATTCCTCTCAAAATCATTTCCAATCTCAATCCTGGTCTCAGCTAATAAGTTGCGTTATTTTACACTCGAGTGGAACTCCCTTGTGCTTTGCTATTGCATTGTAGCTCACACTAACCTGTTTATGCCATAAGTGCTTTTTCTTTACAACATAAACCTTAAGATTAGTGAGCCTTATCCAAAGAGAGCTAAACATGGTAGCTATTTGCTAAAAATGAAATGCTTGCTTTGTGGTTTTTACACAAAATAATATACTATTATGAGTAAGAAGCCCCTGTTCACATATTTGCTCATGATTCATAGGCAAATATACCACTGCTCCAACTGCTACTGTTCAACAATCTTCTGATCCAACAAGCACTTTCAAGTCATCATTCTACAATAAAGGAAAGAAAAACAAATGAAGAATCTGTTGGAGCATAGCCACCAATCAATAAAACCAACCTCTATATTCACTGCATTTTAGTCAAATTCATATCCTTGCAATTTAAAGAAGTTGTGAAGCAGTTTCTGTGAAAATTGAAAATAGGGCGTCTGGCAGGAAGTGGTTAACCTCATCATCAGACGATTGTGCTTCTGCCTATAAGCTCCCCCTTACCGAACAAAAGTATGGGTCCAAGTCTTGTAGATTATTCTTGCATCAGAAAAACCTGCACAAAAAAATAAAACGTCTCAAAATGTCCATACTGAAATGCATTTTTACATTACCAAAGATGAAGTTCTAGAATCAGCTGAAGTGCTCGAAGTTGTAATTTGAGAGAGCTAGGTTTTGTGCTGATGACTACTTGAGTGGGAATAAAGAACAACAAAATGCAGAAAAAAAAAACAGAATCATATCAAACTACATCATGTCCAGGTAGTGCTTGGGCAAGAGCGGGGGTTTCTATGAAAACAGTAAATCAGTTCATTTAACAGTTTTTTAATATTAGCATGCCCTGACTTAACTAAGATAATTAACAATTATAATGTCTGCAAATGTCCACAGAGATGTTTTCCAATCTCAGGTGTACTGATAGATGGGAAGAGGTGAAAACAGTGAGGGAAGTAAAACTGGAGATCACGTCCACAATGAGGGGATAGTAAAGGGCAAATTGAACCACCACTGTCACAAGTAGAATTAGAATGGCTTTGAGCAGAAGCATGAAACCAGATCTCCTGCCCACCCGCTTAGCTGTAAAATAATGTACTTCATAGAGGAAGGAATGCGAAGAAAATAATAAAATATGAATAGATATTTTACTGTTTTCCCACCTATTAACCTGTGCACTTAGGCATTATGTGGGACTTTCATAGGGAACTTAACATTTTGACCAACAATTAAAAATACATGAAACCACATATAACATTTTTTCTCGGTAGAAACCAATAACAACTTAATCCCTTGCTTTTTCTGGTTGTAATAGCTCAGGAAGCCCAACTGGAAAGGAACATAATTTATTTACAGAATGCAAAGTAAAATCACTACTGTGATGTGCACGCACCAGTCCCAGCATGGAACAAGTAGTTCATTCAGCAGCCCCAGTCCTGGATCAGTCTTTTAAAAGGTAATGAGTTCCAGCTGAGCAAGCCATTGCCTGTTACCAGAGGAACTCATGCTCAACAAGCCCCTCAGGCAGATCAGTCAGTGATTGCCCATGGATCTTGTGGGGGTTATCACACTGACCTAAGGGTGCTTAAAATATGAATAACCTATTCCAAATGTTTCCATTCATTCCAAGAATAGTTTTATACCTATAATATATTTATTTCTACCGCAAAGTATTCGCTACATAAAAAAAACTTGCATTTATGTAGCACCTTACACGCCATCAGATACATCCCAAAGTGCTTTATAGCCAATAAAATACTTTTGAACTGTAGTAACAGTTGCAATGTAGGAAAGACAAATCCTCACAAACAGCGGTGTGAGATTGACCAGATAATCCGTGCTTTGTTATGTTGATTGAGGTATAAAGATTGGCCAGGATACTAGGGATAATTCCCTTGCTCCTCTTTGAAATGGTGTCAGGGGATCTTTTATATCAACATGAGAAGGCAAACCGGGCCCTGGTTTAATGTCTCATTCTAAAGATGGCACCTCTGACAGGGCAGCACTTGTTGTGGAGATGCCGGCGTTGGACTGGGGTAAACACAGTAAGGAGTCTAACAACACCAGGTTAAAGTCCAACAGGATTATTTGGGAGCAAACGCCACGAGCACTTCCTCAGCACTGCACTGTCAGCCTTGATTTTTATTACTCAAGATCTGAGCTGGAATTTTACCACCCTGCCCACCATGGGAATTATAGAACATAGAACATTACAGCTCAGTACAGGCCCTTCGGCCCTCGATGTTGTGCCGACCAGTGAAACCAATCTAAAGCCCATCTAACCTACACTATTCCAATATCATCCATATGTTTATCCAATGACCATTTAAATGCCCTTAATGTTGGCGAGTCCACTACTGCTGCAGGCAGGGCATTCCACGCCCTTACTAAGAACATAAGAACATAAGAAATAGGAGCAGGAGTAGGCCATCCAGCCCCTCGAGCCTGCCCCGCCATTCAATAAGATCATGGCTGATCTGAAGTGGATCAGTTCCACTTACCCGCCTGATCCCCATAACCCCTAATTCCCTTACCGATCAGGAATCCATCTATCCGTGATTTAAACATATTCAACGAGGTAGCCTCCACCACTTCAGTGGGCAGAGAATTCCAGAGATTCACCACCCTCTGAGAGAAGAAGTTCCTCCTCAACTCTGTCCTAAACTGACTCCTCTTTATTTTGAGGCTGTGCCCTCTAGTTCTAGTTTCCTTTCTAAGTGGAAAGAATCTCTCCATCTCTACCCTATCCAGCCTCTTCATTATCTTATAGGTCTCTATGAGATCCCCCCTCAGCCTTCTAAATTCCAATGAATACAAACCCAATCTGCTCAGTCTCTCCTCATAATCAACACCCCTCATCTCTGGTATCAACCTGGGGAACCTTCTCTGCACTCCCTCCAAGGCCAATATATCCTTCCGCAAATAAGGGGACCAATACTGCACACAGTATTCCAGCTGCGGCCTCACCAATGCCCTGTACAGATGCAGCAAGAAATCTCTGCTTTTATATTCTATCCCCCTTGCGATATAGGCCAACATCCCATTTGCCTTCTTGATCACCTGTTGCACCTGCAGACTGGGGTTTTGCGTCTCATGCACAAGGACCCCCAGGTCCCTCTGCACAGCAGCATGTTGTAATTTCTTTCCATTTAGATAATAATCCAATTTGCTATTATTTCTTCCAAAGTGAATAACCTCGCATTTGTTAACGTTATACTCCATCTGCCAGATCCTCGCCCACTCACTCAGCCTGTCTCGCCCACTCACTCAGCCTGTCTCGCCCACTCACTCAGCCTGTCTCTGAGTGAAGAACCTACCTCTGACATCTGTCCTATATCTATCACCCCTCAATTTAAAGCTATGTCCCCTCGTGCTAGCCATCACCATCCGAGGAAAAAGGCTCTCACTATCCACCCTATCTAATCCTCTGATCATCTTGTATGCCTCTATTAAGTCACCTCTTAACCTTCTTCTCTCTAACGGAAACAACCTCAAGTCCCTCAGCCTTTCCTCATAAGACCTTCCCACCATACCAGGCAACATCCTAGTAAATCTCCTCTGCACCCTTGCCAATGCTTCCACATCCTTCCTATAATGCGGTGACCAGAACTGTGCGCAATACTCCAAGTGCGGCTGCACCAGAGTTTTGTACAGCTGCAACATGACCTCCTGGCTCCGAAACTCAATCCCTCTACCAATAAAAGCTAACACTCCGTACGCCTTCTTAACAACCCTATCAACCTGGGTGCCAACTTTCAGGGATCTATGCACATGGACACCGAGATTTCTCTGTTCATCCACACCACCAAGTATCTTACCATTAGCCCAGTACTCTGTAATCCTGTTACACCTTCCAAAGTGAATTACCTCACACTTTTTCGCATTGAACTCCATTTGCCACCTCTCACCCCAGCACTGCAGCTTATCTATGTCTCTCTGTAACCTGCAACAACCTTCCGAACTGTCCACAACTCCACCGACTTTAGTGTCATCTGCAAATTTACTTACCCATCCTTCTACGCCCTCATCCAGGTCATTTATAAAAATGACAAACAGCAGTGGCCCCAAAACACATCCTTGCGGTACACCACTAGTAACTGAACTCCAGGATGAACATTTCCTATCAACCACCACCCTCTGTCTTCTTTCAGCTAGCCAATTCCTGATCCAAACCACTAAATCACCCTCAATCCCATGCCTCCGTATCTTCTACAATAGCTTACCGTGGGGAACCTTATCAAACGCTTTACTGAAATCCATATACACCACATCAACTGCTTAACCCTCATCCACCTCTTTGGTCACCTTCTCAAAGAACTCAATAAGGTTTGTGAGGCACGACCAAACCTTCACAAAACTGTCCCTAATCAAATTATTCCTTTCTAGATGATTATAAATCCTATCTCTTATAATCCTTTCCAAAACTTTGCCCACAACAGAAGTAAGGCTCACTGGTCTATAATTACCAGGGTTGTCTCTACTCCCCTTCTTGAACAAGGGGACAACATTTGCTATCCTCCAGTCTTCTGGCACTATTCCTGTAGACAATGACGACATAAAGATCAAAGCCAAAGGCTCTGCAATCTCTTCCCTAGCCTCCCAGAGAATCCCGGGATAAATCCCATCCAGCCCAGGGGACTTATCTATTTTCACACTTTCCAGAATTGCTAACACCTCCTCCTTATCAACCTCAATCCCATCTAGTCCAATAGCCTGTATCTCAGTATTCTCCTCGACAACGTTGTCTTTTTCCTGCGTGAATACTGACAAAAAATATTCATTTAGCGCCTCTCCTATCTCTTCAGCCTCCACGTACAACTTCCCACTACTATCCTTGACTGGCCCTAATCTTGCCCTAGTCATTCTTTTATTCCTGACATACCTATAGAAGGCTTTAGGGTTTTCCTTGATCCTACCTGCCAAAGACTTCTCATGTCCCCTCCTGGCTCTTCTTAACTCTCTCTTTAGGTCCTTCCTGGCTAACTTGTAACTCTCAAGCGCCCTAACTGAGCCTTCACATCTCATCTTTACATAAGTCTCCTTCTTCCTCTTCACAAAAGATTCAACTTCTTTAGTGAACCACGGTTCCCTCACTCCACCACTTCCCCCCTGCCTGACTGGTACATACTTATCAAGGACACTCAGTAGCTGTTCCTTGAACAAGCTCCACATTTCAATTGTGCCCATCCCCTGCAGTTTCCTTCCCCAACCTATGCATCCTAAATCTCACCTAATCATAACATAATTTCCTTTCCCCCAGCTATAACTCTTGCCCTTCAGTATATACCTATTCCTTTCCATCGCTAAAGTAAACGTAACCGAATTGTGGTCACTATCACCAAAGTGCTCCCCTACCTCCAAATCTAACACCTGGTCTGGTTCATTACCCAGTACCAAATCCAATGTGGCCTCGCCTCTTGTTGGCCTATCTACATACTGTGTCAGGAAACCCTCCTGCACACATTAGACAAAAACTGACCCATCTAAAGTACTTGAACTATAGCTTTTCCAGTCAATATTTGCAAAGTTAAAGTCCCCCATAACAACTACCCTGTTACTTTCACTCCTATCCAGAATCATCTTTGCAATCCTTTCCTCTACATCTCTGGAACTTTTCGGAGACCTATAGAAAACTCCCAACAGGGTGACCTCTCCTTTCCTGTTTCTAACCTCAGCCCATACTACCTCAGTAGACGAGTCCTCATCAAACGTCCTTTCTGCCACTGTAATACTGTCCTTGACTAACAATGCCACACCTCCACCTCTTTTACCACCTTCCCTGCACTTACTGAAACATCTAAACCCCAGAACCTTCAACAGTCATTCCTGTCCCTGCTCTATCCATGTCTCCGAGATGGCCACAACATCGAAGTCCCAGGTACCAGCCCATGCTGCAAGTTCACCCACCTTATTCCGGATGCTCCTGGCATTGAAGTATACACACTTCAAACCACCTTCCTGCCTGCCAGTACACTCCTGAGATGCTGAAACCTTAGCCATAACCTCACTACTCTCAACCTCCTGTACACTGGATCTACAATTCAGGTTCCCATCCTCCTGCTGAATTAGTTTAAACCCTCCCGAAGAGCATTAGCAAATTTCCCCTCCAGGATATTGGTACCCCTCTGGTTCAGGTGTAGACCATCCCGTTTGTAGAGGTCCCACCTACCCCAGAATGATCCCCAATTGTCCAGGTATCTGAATCCCTCCCTCCTGCACCATCCCTGTAGCCATGTGTTCAATTGCTCTCTCTCCCTATTCCTCTCCTCACTATCACGTGGTCCGGGTAACAAACCAGAGATAGCAACTTTGTTTGTTCTAGCCCTAAGCTTCCACCCTAACTCCCTGAATTTCTGCCTTACATCCTCATCCCTTTTCCTACCTATGTCTCGAGTACCTATGCGAACCACGACTTGGGGCTGGTCCTCCTCCCCCTTAAGGATCCCGAAAACACGATCCGAGACATCATGGACCCTGGCACCTGGGAGGCAACACACCAGCCGCGAGTCACTCTCGTTCCCACAGAATCTCCTATCTATCCCCCTAACTATGGAGTCCCCAATAACTAATGCTCTACTCCTCTCTCCCCTTCCCTTCTCAGCAACAAGGACAGACTCTGTGCCAGAGACCTGTACCCCATGGCTTACCCCTGTTAATTTGTCCCCCCCAACTGTATCCAAAATGGAATACTTGTTATGCAGAGGAACAGGGGATCCAGGGGATTGCTGCTCTGACTGCTTCTTACCCCTTCTAGCCGTCACCCACGCATCATAATTTCTAGGAGTAGCTACCTCCCTGTAGCTTCTATCTACAGCTGCCTCTGCCTCCCGAATGATCCTGAATTCATCCAGTTCCAGCTCCAGATCCCTAACACGGTCTTCAAGGAGCTGGAATTGGCTGCACTTCCTGCAGGTGTACTCAGCCAGGACACTGGTGTCCCTCACCTCAAACATCCCACAGGAGGAACATTGCACTGCCTGCACTGACAGCCCTGCTACTTCCCGAACTAAGAAACGAAAGAGAGAGAGAAAAAAGCTTACCTGCTCTCACTCTGAGTCTTTTTTTTTAGGTTAGAGGAGGGGGGAGGGTGGGGGACTCTACAGGTGTAGAGTCTCAGGTTACCTCCCCATTCAAATTTATTGGGCAAAAAAAAAACCTTCCCAGGCCCTCCCGCGGCCTACTTCTGGTTTCCTGTTTAACTGAAAAAAAACTCCGTTAAAAAGTAAGGTAAAAAAAAAATCACTCTGACCCTCAGCCACTACTGACACGAATCGCTCCCTCTCTACTTTGCTCCGGTGGAACAATGAGGTCGATCCTCTGAGGATTGGAGCGGGCGAGGGCAGAGCATGGGAAGGTTCATTGACCTTGGGTAGGATTTTAGGGTTTTGGGACGAGCAAGGCCATAAAATCCCACCCCAGGAGTAGGATTTGACTCCACAACTTTCTATTGCAGAAGCAACAGTGCTACTAACTGAGCCACAGCTGGCATGTGTATTATTTCAAAAAATGAAGTGAAAATGTTCTTATTTTTGAAAAGTATTCATGAAAAATGTTCTGTGCTGCACAGACAACCCCCCTACTTCCCATCCCCTCCCGCCTCTCTTGTGGAAATGCATTTCCACTGGTAACTCTACAGAGACACAACCACTACTGGCTTCTGGGAACAAATTGAAAATGTGCATTGGAAACTGGTGCTGATCCAAAGATGAACACATAGCAGTGATTAACCATCACTAATGTCTCTCAGCTCAGGCACCAGATCAACATCCAGTTCTGGTTTCTGATGCCTACTTTGTTATAGATACTGTCTCGTCTGTGGGGAAAATCTGAAAATAGGATGGCAATGAAGCAAAACCCATTGAGACATTAACAAAGCAAAATGCTCCTGTGTGAACAATGTATTATTTCATGAGTTCTTTTACTCGCGAACAAGGATTTCATTTCTAGAAAGTAAATTGATCATTCACAATTAGGATGACAGCAAACCAATGGGAGGCATGTTCTCAACTCTTATTGTGTCTCAGTGTTTACCAGTGCCAGCTTGTAAAATATTTTGCATTAAGATCTATTTGTTATATTTTCACCACCATTGTATAGCCCACCTCCATCCTTACCACATGTGCTGCTGAAACTGTTATCTAAGACTGCTTCATCAGACAAAACTTTGTTCGGATGCTCTACTGGCTGGTTTTCCATTTTCTAGTCCATTCAAAGTTCTGCAGCCCATATCCCAAAACAAATCCCACTCACTGACTACCCTTGTCCTTGTTGACCATTAATTGCTCCCCCGTGTTGCAAATTCTCAAATTAATACTAGCTTCCGCATAAGTAAATTCCTTTGTGGAATTGTCCTTTTTATCTCAATAACCTCAATATGAGCCCCATACTTTGGAATTCCCTCCCTAGGTATCTCTGCATGTTCACCTCCCTCTTCTTTAAAAGTCTCACCAATACCATTCAACCCTCTTTGACCAAACGTTCATCCATCTTTCCTGAAAGCTCCCTCTTTGGCTCTGTGCCATCATCTATGGCACAGAGACATGTTTCTATGCTAAAGGTGTCAAATGAATACAAATCGTTGTTATCTGCACACTCAACCAGGAGTTGTTTTGCACGCATGAGATAAAAGAGGAAGTAGCAAATTCAAGGGCCGGATGTACACGGCTGGGCTGCTTGCCCTCCATTTATTTCTTTGCAGCTGCACATTAAAGCAATGTCCCAAAGTGTTAGAACAATTTACACAAGCCCGAAACAGTCCCATAAAACATGAGGATAATTTTCATGAAACACCACTTCCCGGGTTCATTAACTATTGTAGTAAGAAGTCTCACAACACCAGGTTACTTCTCACTGTGACTTCTACCGAGACTTCTTACTGTGTTTACCCAAGTCCAACGCCGGCATCTCCACTTCATTAACTATTGCCAGAGTTGATATTTCTTCAAGGTTTAATTTTGTAGAGAAAGTGGAAAAACTAAACCTTAAGTTATCAAAATGTTTATCGTTCAAAAAAACTGCCATTTCGGTTTCTGATCCAAGATTCAAAATGGTTTCTAACACAATTAAAACCTTATTTCACAGTTAATATAAACTTACTGTAACATTATTGTTTGTGCCTTTCGAGTGCTGCGCACTCAAAGGCCTCACTCAAAATGCTGCACTTGTAGTTGATCAGCTTTAGAAAGCTAACAGTCACCTTTAGAAAGCTGTCAGTAACAGAGGGTTATCAAGTATGTCTGTGCCTGTATTTCTTGGTGTGGTGGACCTCAGTTGTGCCTTTGTCCTATATGGACCACCGTTGTGTGTGTTTGTCATACCTGGACACATCCCCTTCCAGTTTGGTTCCTCCCCTCAGCACCTAGTATAAAGGTGGCTGTCTCCTCCCCCTTGTTCAGTCCAGGTCGGTTAATTGTTGGGATCTGCTCCTGATTCTGTTGTGAATAAAAGCCTACACTTATATTGGCATATCGGTAGTCTTTCGCCTTATTGATAGCGCATCACTTGGCAAGCAGCACTCTGAGCATGTGCATTCCAGAATGCATCAGTGTCGCTCTCTCATTGCAACTGAGAGTCCGCCTTCCTTAGATTATAACAATATTCATGTATTTTATTATTTCTAAACAAACTGAATCATTATTTTTCAAACCTAATGAGGCAGGGAGCTGCTGAAGTATATAGACAAAAACAAAAATGATTATTAAGGCCTTATTTTACTCATGCTGAGAAATATTTGTAGATGAAGATATTTTATTATTTTAAAATTTGAAATTTGTTCCTCAAACGGTAACAGTATTTATACATTTATTTTTCCAAATAGTGGAAATTGGAGGTAAATTTTAGAAACTTAAAAATGCTGAAAGTGCTGTTAGTTCAGTTCTCTTTGTGAAGGGAAAAGGTAGTTTGGGGTGAATGGCTGCTATATTGTTACATTATTCGTAAAGACCTTGGGCAGGATTTTCTGAGCACTGTGCTTCATGGCTGCCCATGGTGTGCTCCCGCCGCTGTCAGTGGGGTTTCCCATTCTGTGCAACCCCACCGCCAGGAAACCCATGGTGGGTGTTTGCCATTGGCACAACCGGAAGATCCTGTTGGCGAGAACAGCCAGAAAATTACAGCCCTGGGAAATAATTGCTATGCGAATATGTATACTGGGGTGCCACATTCACTGTTACACTACAGCCATGTGCTGAGTAACAATGTATCAGTCCAATAACTACATGGAGAACTGAAAAAATGCACTCGATGAAGTTCCAGCATTCTGAGTCTAAGGGGGCAATTTTGAGGCCGCATTAGCGATCCGCAGGATCACTGATACAGGCGGAAAATTCAGAGAGATCACGTTCTCTGATTTTCCATGCTCCTCGCTGGTGACATCATGAAGTTCACCACAAAGGGTGAGAACCTCATTTTAATGGATTTTCACACATGTTAACATAATTACCCAACACCCCTGCCACATGATCTTCCCTCACTGAATATTCAAACCTTGCCAACTTGGCGAGGTTCACGAGAGGTTTTGAAAGATGAGATTCAGTCGAGGGGATCTCCCTGGGGGTGCAAAGGTAAGTATAGCCCCTGGGGGACAGGGCTGGACAGTGCCCAGAGGGCAGTGCTGGAGCGGGCCCTAGTAGGAGCCTCGTGGGGGGAGGAGTTTCCATTAATGTTTGGTGGGGGAAGGTGAGTGGGCAGTGAGGAACCCGGGGGGGGGGGGGGGGCTGGTGGAGCAGTCAGTGAAGGGGAAGGGAAATGCCAGCGATATTTCTTGGTTGGTGGTGGTGGTGGTGGGGGGGGGGGGGGGGTGAGACTTCCATTTCAGTGCCTTCTAAAAATGGCGCCCCGATCTCTGTGGTGCCAGCTCTATCAGGCTCCACCCTACCAAAGTGATGCTGCAAACCCCACCCGCTCATTTTTTTCACTCAGAGTCTCAAAATCTAGAGAGAAAATTGGCTTGTCAGCTGGAAGACTACACGCTGGTTTTCCCGTCTGAGCCTGACACTGAAAAAAATGGCAAGATTCCACCCTACATGAGTAGAATGGAATGGAACAGAACTTTATTGTCCATGGAAAAGTGGAAATTTGGCTTTGGCTTCACCTCCAGTATAACATATGTGGGCATTGTTACTCAAGGTTCAAGAAGCAGAAACAATGGGGCTTTCTTCACCCTATGGCATAATGATAGAGACCACTGCTGCTACACCATAAGGAGATGCATCACAAGCCAACTGTAGGGGTAGAGTAGGATCAGAAGGTCTAAGAAGTTCAGATTTAACTAACGCTACTTTGGCTTGAACAAATGGGTCATTGCCTTGATCCGACCACTTCCACTTCTTGTTCTGATCTAAGAGGCCAAGTTTGGAACAAATCTTCTGTAACAGCAGGTCTGACAGTATCTCTGGAAAGAGAATAGAGCCAATATTTCGAGTCTGGATGATCCTTTGTCAAAGCTAAAGACAAAGAAAATAAAACAAGATCTACACTTGGATGGATGTAGCTGTTACTGGGGGGTCATAACTATAAGGTTCATGGTGGAAGATATAGGAGGGATGTCCGAGGTAGGTTCTTTACTCAGAGAGTGGTTGGGGTGTGGAATGGACTGCTTGCTGTGATAGTGGAGTCGGACACTTTAGGAACTTTCAAGCGGTTATTGGATAGGCACATGGAGCACGCCAGAATCATAGGGAGTGGGATAGCTTGATCTTGGTTTCAGACAAAGCTCGGCACAACATCGAGGGCTGAAGGGCCTGTACTGTGTTGTACTGTTCTATGTTCTATGTCCTTAATTTAAAAACACAGAATATTCCATATGTACCTACATTCATACATTTGTGCATATATAACATACATCCATATCATACAAATGTAACACACTGGACTCTGCCATTACAGCACTTACTGCAGTTGAATAAATAAAATAAAGAAAAACAGTGGGTTGAGTTTACATTTATGCTATTTAATAGGTTTATGGCACTGGGAACAAAAGACCTCTTGAACAGATTTTCCCTGGCAATAGGCATTCTAAAGTGCCGGCCCAAAGGGAACCTTTCAGATAGAGAATATAAGGAGTGAGAGGGATCACTTATGATGGCTTGAGCTTTACTCTTAATTACGTTGTTAAATAAGTTATCAATCTGTGTCTACTGTCGACCAATGATTCTAGCTGCACTGTTGACAATTCTGGCCAGCTTACTTTTGCATTTCACATTCAGGTTACCGCACCAGTCATATTGAATGTTAGAGTGCTGCCTACCAGATTTTTGTATACGCTCTCTAAAACGTATTGGGTTTTACTGTCTTTGGTGTTATCTACGTTGATCTGCAGAGCACTCCATTGACATCATTTTTGAAGGGTGGCAGCATGTTCAAAATAATTCCCTTCAGTTTACTTCCAACTTATACACCTGGATTTCCATCCACAAGTTGAGTGCTCAGAGCCAGCTCCGCAAATCCAACTTTTAAAAATGGCTGCCTCGATGTCAGATTCTTGGTGTGAGGCTGGTGTGCTGGGTTAGAAGTCCGGGCAGCGACCTTGAAGGTAGTGAAGAGAATGACAAGGGCAGAGGTGGGCAGGATGAAAGATCTACCTCGGGGCTTCGGCTCGGAATCCAAAATTCTTTAAAATATTAAAACATGAAACATCCCTTAACCTCTCACTCTCCACCTCACATACTCCTCATGCCCATCTAAGTCAACCTATGCAACCTCGTAGCCTGTACTCACCCCTTAATCCACCATATCCTCAATGCCAACCTGTGCCCCTGTGCCAATCCTATGGCCTTATATCGCGCCAACGTGAGTTGGTACTAACTCATGCCAACCCATGCCCCTATCCACCACTCTTTGACCTTATACCTACCATGCCAGCTTACTCAGTATCCACCATGCATGGATCTCAGGACTTGTGCAGAGATAAGATAAAATGAAGTTCTATAAGATAAAGTTCTAAGTGTCAAATTACAAAGAACAAAGAAAATTACAGCACAGGAACAGGCCCTTCGGCCCTCCAAGCCTGCACCGACCATGCTGCCCGACTTAACTAAAACCCCCGACCCTTCCGGGGACCATATCCCTCTATTCCCATCCTATTCATGTACTTGTCAAGACGCCCCTTAAAAGTCACTACCGCATCTGCTTCCACTACCTCCCCTGGCAACGGGTTCCAGGCACCCACTACTCTCTGTGTAAAAAACCTGCCTCGTATATCTCCTTTAAACCTTGCCCCTCGCACCATAAACCTATGCCCCCTAGTAATTGACTCTTCCGCCCTGGGAAAAAGCTTCTGACTATCCACTCTGTCCATGCCTCTCATAATCTTGTAGACTTCTATCAGGTCTCCTTTCAACCTCCGTCGCTCCAGTGAGAACAAACCAAGTTTCTCCAACCTCTCCTCATAGCTAATGCCCTCCATACCAGGCAACATCCCAGTAAATCTTTTCTGAACCCTCTCCAAAGCCTCCACATCCTTCTGAAACAACAGGCAGGGTGGGATTGCTAATCAGAGAGGGTGTGGTGGACTGACGTGCATTTGTTTCAATGCAAGAAGTGTTACAGGTAAGGCAGATGAACTTAGAGCTTGGATTAGTACTTGGAACTACGATGTTGTTGCCATTACAGAGACTTGGTTAAGGGAAGGACGGGATTGGCAGCTTAACATTCCAGGATACAGATGCTTCAGGCGGGATAGAGGGGGGTGTAAAAGTGGTGGGGGAATTGCACTACTGGTTAAGGAGAATATCACAGTTGTACTCCGGGAGCACACCTCAGAGGGTTCATACAGGGAGGCAATATGGGTAGAGCTCAGGAATAGGAAAGGTGTAGTCACAATATTGGGGGTTTACTATAGGCCACCCAACTGCCAGCGGGAGATTGAGGAACAGATAGGCAGATTTTGGCAAAGTGTAAATGTAACAAGGTTGTTGTGGTGGGAGATTTTAATTTCCCCTATATTGACTGGGACTCATTTGGTGCTAGGGGCATGGATGGGGCAGAGTTTGTAAGGAACATCCAAGAGGGCTTCCTGAAACAGTATGTAGATAGTCCAACTAGGGAAGGGGCCATTCTGGACCTGGTATTGGGGAACAGTTCGGGAACAGTGACCACAATTCAGTAAGCTTTAAGGTACTGATGGATAAAGATATGTGTAGTCCTCAAGTTAAGGTGCTAAATTGGGGGAAGGCTAATTACAATAATATTAGGCAGGAACTGAAGAATGTAGATTGGGGGCAGATGTTTCAGGGCAAATCAACATCTGGCATGTGGGAGGCTTTCAAGTGTAAGTTGATAGGGATTCAGGACCGGCACGTTCCTGTAAGGATGAAGGATAAGTATGGCAAGTTTTGGGAACCTTGGATAACGAGAGATATTGTGAGCCTGGTCAAAGAGAAAAAGGAAACATTTGTCAAAGCTAGGAGGCTGGGAACACACAAAGCAAGTGTGGAATACAAGGAAAGTAGAAAGAAACTTAAGCAAGGAGTAAGAAGAGCTAAAAGGGGTCATGAAAAAGCATTGGCCAGCAGGTTTAAGGAAAATCCCAAGGCTTTTTATACATATATAAAGAGCAAGAGGGTAGCCAAGGAGAGGGTTGGCCCACTCAAGGACAAGGGAGGGAGGGAATCTATGCACGGAGCCAGAGGAAATGGGCGAGGTATTAAATGAGTACTTTGCGTCAGTATTCACCAAAGAGAAGGACTTGGTGGATGATGAGTCTGGGAAAGGATGTGTAGATAGTTTGAGTCATGTTGAGATCAAAAAGGAGGAGGTATTGGGGTTCTTGAGAAACATCAAGGTAGACAAGTCCCCAGGGCCTGATGGGATATACCCCAGAATACTGAGAGGCAAGGGAGGAAATTGCTGGGGCCTTGAGAGGAATCTTTGTAAGCTCACTGGCTACAGGGGTGGTCCCAGAGGATTGGAGAATAGCCAATGTTGTTCCTTTGTTTATGAAGGGTAGCAAGAATAATCCAGGTAATTACAGGCTGGTGAGCCTTACATCAGTGGTAGGGAAATTATTGGAGAGGATTCTTCGAGACAGGATTTATTCCCACTTGGAAATAAGTGGGCATATTAGTGAGAGGCAACATGGTTTTGTGAAGGGGAGGTCGGGTCTCACGAACTTGATCGAGTTTTTCAAGGAAGTGACGAAGATGGTTGATGAGGGTAGGGCAGTGGATGTTGTCTACATGGACTTCAGTAAGGCATTTGATGAGATCCCTCATGGCAGACTGGTGCAGAAGTGAAGTCGCATGGGAACAGAGGTGAGCTGGCAGGGTGGATACAAAACTGGCTCGGTCAAAGAAGACAGAGGGTAGCAGTGGAAGGGTGCGTTTCTGAATGGAGGGCTGTGACAAGTGGGGTTCCTCAGGGATCAGTGCTGGGACCTTTGCTGTTTGTAATATATATAAATGATTTGGAGGAAAATGTAACTGGATTGATTAGTAAGTTTGCGGACGACACAAAGGTTGGTGGATTTGTGGATAGCGATGAGGACTATCAGAGGATACAGATCAGTTGGAGACTTGGGCGGAGAGATGGCAGATGGAGTTTAATCTGGCAAATGTGAGGTAATGCATTTTGGAAGGTCTAATACAGATAGGAAATATACAGTAAATGACAGAACCCTTAAGAGTATTGATGGGCAAAGGGATCTGGGTATACAGGTACATAGGTCACTGAAAGTTGCAATTCAAGTGGAGAAGGTAGTCAAGAAGGCATACGGCATGCTTGCCTTCATCGGCTGTGGTGTTGAGTTTAAAAATTGGCAAGTCATGTTGCAGCTTTATAGAACCTTAGTTAGGCCGCACTTGGAATATAGTGTTCAATTCTGGTCGCCCCACTACCAGAAGGATGTGTCTATTGCAGCCTTCACTATATTGAAAAAAATTAATAAAAACTCAATGACATTTACATTCCATCAACTAAATAATTCCTTTTAACAACAAACATTGGAATTCATACTTCCACTACAGAAAATCTATAATACTTGTAGTTGTCAATTTAGGTGTGAAATGGCAGCCGTACTGTTATATTGACCAATTATAAAATCGGACATACAGCAGTAATCTGATAATGGAAAGTTTCAGGCTTATGCCAACAGACAGAATGGAAAATAATCATAGGCAACAGGATGTTGTGGACAGCCGGTTGTCTCCAGCTCTGCTGTGGATGTTGGGGATGCACCAAGACTTAGTGGCAGGGTAAGAATGGTTAAGAAGATATAGTTGCATAGCGTGGGCATGTGTGTTAAGCGCTTCATCGGCTGTGGTATTGAGTTTATTTTAAACTCCAGACATTTTTTTTCAAGATTTAAAGGGAAGGACTTTTAAATGCCTTGACAGCTGCTTTAGACAGGTCCTGTTAACAATTATTGAATGTCCTCTTGTCAGGTCCTCTTTACACTTGACAGATGTTGACAAGTATATTGACAGTTAATGAGCTTAACAGCTAATGAGTTTGTGCATTTATTACACACATTCATGCCTAATTTTAACAACTCCAAAGGATACCTTACCTCTCACAAAGGTGTCCTGGGACAAAGCCAAAAGCATATCCCAGCTTTCCAAAATGTTATCCTGGCTATCCAAAGGGCAGAATTCTTCCTTTCCCCATCGGTTGGTCCAATGACAGGAGACGGGAGAAAATTCAGTGGGAGGCTCAAAAATCAATTTTATGCCAGTGTGATCTTCCATTGATACCTGCCATGACAGATCAAGAAACCCACTGGAGGTGGGCGTGAAAACAACTTGCATACTACTAATGGGATGCAAATGAAGCCCCCCCTCCCCCAATCCATGCCTGATTCAGCTCAACATCAGTGGAAAGACATGCCAGTGCAAAACACGTCAGAAACAATGTGCAGATGTTGGAACTCACCTGAACAGTGCCTGGGACTACCTCTGGATTGTAGGATGGAGGTTGTCGACAACATGTGACTCTGAAAAACCACAGCACTGGGTGAGATCTATCTACAGGTGGATCTTCCAGTTTTGGTGTCCTGCAGGAGGTTCATCTTTCAGCCATGAAATCCTCCTGGAAATCCAACTTCCTTCTCAGGAGGTCTATCTTCTGTTCTCAGAATGCTCTCAGAGATCCATCTTCATTTTCAGGATGTCAATTGTCTTTCTTCAATTGTGGGTCCGTGATGTTGGGCACATTTTCAAGATGGCGCCCAGAGAGAACAGCAGACTGTAAGCCATCAGGCCTCTCCCACTACGTAATTATGGTGTAAAGGCCCTGATTACGTAATTAAGGAGGTTGGAGCTGGAAGAATTTTCCGACCAGTCACGCCCACTGCCCCTGCAAGCGAGGATGGAGATTTTGGCGCTCAGTCAAATCTCCATTCATTGCCGCGGGACAAGAGAATCCCGTCAGTGTGAATGGCTGGAAAATTCCCCCCATACTGTGTTTTCCTGCCTACCTCCACAGTGGGAAACACTCCACGTTCCTGCCTCCTCACCTGCCATGGGACTTAGTCCCTGGATGGGAGAATGCTGCCCAAAGAAACGCACAAAGTTTAGAGTAGCTCTCAGCTGGTCTAACCTGCACACTTCGGGTTTCACATTACTGGCCTCCCAAAATCCCACTTCAGTGGTGGCAGCTGATAATATAAATGGCCAGCTGCCGCCAAGAGCCACTCATGCACAAAACATGAATCAGCCCCATACCCACCTGTGGGACTTCTAATTTTCAGGCACTTCCACCATTTTCGCTATGACAGAGGCACTCTTGACATTGCACTTCCACTTACCACTTCATCTTACAAATCAAGTCAGGGAAAAATGGAAACAGACAGTCAGTTATTTAACACTGACCTCTTTTGATCCAGAGCAACTAATTTACAAACCGATACAACCACTCTCCAAAAGCCATTGGGAATTTGCATGCCACTACATTACCAAGACTCAACAATTTATAAGCTTCCCACAATGCAAATTTCAACAATGGCTCAAAAAGGACAACCTAAAATAAACACAACTCCATATCCAGATCTTACATCAGTAACCAATTATTCCCCTATTTCTGATACTCATTTTATAATTAAAATAACACATTTCTGTGAAGCACTTTACACAACATACCATTTTTATATGGTTGGGAGATTTTTCTAAAACAAACATTACATGGAATCATAGAATCATTGCAGTGCAGAAGGAGGCCATGTGCCCAGGCCCTCTCCCCCATTCTATCCTGCATATTTTACCATGGCTAATCCATCTAACTTACACTTCTTGAGACACTAAGGGGCAATTTAGCATGGCGAAACCACCTAACCTACAAATCTTTGGACTCTTTGGACATGGATTCTACTCACAAAGCTTGAACCAAATGGAATTTTATTGCATTATTTTTCAACAAATGTCAATTTACTTGCAAAATTAGTACAAATGGCAAATTTCAAAACAATTGCAGGAAGACAATAATCAAACCTTTTGAGCAACTGGGTCTATGTGAATTTCAATGTCCTTTTTGTGTATGTCTCGGACAGTTTAAATATATCAAGCATATAACAACTCACCACAGATTAGAAAGTGCAGTCAATTAAAATTATATAAATATCAGTTAAAATTGGACAGAAAATGTTCTTGTCTTCTTAAAATAAAACATTACACTTTATTTCTTGCAAGTTTTGTTCAATAAATATTGTGAACTACAATCGTAAGGGAAATGTCGAATGTTGAAATTTGCAGAAACTCACAACACTTGCCACATATCAAAATGTTAAATGCAATGTAAAATAAATGTGTTTCTTTTTAATGGAAAAGCTTGATTCTAAACGACATATAATACAGGCTAATATTTCTTTCATAGCAATGATAATCATAAGTATCTTTTAATGTGTTATTGGTAAATTTGCATAACCCCCTCAAAAAAGTAGCAATGAGGAAATGCAACAGAAGAGTACAAGGTGTTTCCTTTTCTATACAAAGCTTGGAATTGGTTAAGATAGGGGAATCACATGATCTTAACCACAGACCTGTGGCCTAGCCCTGTTGCAAGATTGACAGCTCTAATTAAGGAACAGTAAGGAGTAATTGTACTGTGGGCAAACCAGGCAGGGAAGGAAAAAAATGAAGTGCAGGGACTGAGTCCAATATGGAGGTGCTGAATGTTGCTAATGCAACCAACATAACAGTCAACATTGCAACACACTGTACCTGTAATCCCAATTACACTGCATCCCTTCCAGCAAGATTACCTAATGCAAGATTCCTAGGTGAGAAAGGCTTCAATCTTGAGATCAGGTATTTGGACTGAGCCTGTTAGTCACCAGGGTTTAACTGGAGAAGCATCACATCGCATTGAGTTTACAACAATGATGTGCATGCTTCCATATGAGTAATCTTTGGGGAAACCATTTGCATTTTGAATCAGTGCTTCAATTACCTTGACCAGTCTTGAATCTTCCTGCAACACAGTCCAGTTATCTGTCGAACAATCTTACCTTGCAAAGGGTCCAGAAAAGAAAGACCCCAAGCCTTAGCAATTGATCTACCAAGAATGGCATAGGTTAGATTAAAGAGGATGAACAGGAGAACCCACCTGAGAAAAACAGTCAGCAATTTCTCAGAGAAGGGCTTCTCCTAACTTACCAATATACCTAATGCACTAACAGGCTGTCCACATCTCCCACCATAGACTGTTGATTTTTATTTCCCTACCCATAGCAACCAATAACTAAAAAAGCAATTCAAACTTCTAATGGATGATGAAAGGAACATACAACAAGAATACTGGTTTTAAGACTTTTACTGTAGCAAACAAACTAAAAGCAACATGAACCTAAAACTATTTCAGTAGGCAATTTGTACTGTAAACTACAGAAAATATCTCCCTTTAATATTTAAAATGACTAAAAATCCTCCTTCACAATTATACTTTCCACTGTCCCTTAAGAGGACACCGTGACAACAATTTAGAGGGTGCTAAATTTCACAAGAGGCCAAAAATGGGATTTACGTCAGGAGATTTCAGTGTGGGATCTATTCCACCCTCCTCCGATATTGCCCAGGAAGGGCACTGGCCTACTAGCATATATTTTAATATAATTAGCAGGCTTAACCCTTTAAGCCTGCTAATTATAGCAGGCCTTACTTCCACCCTACTTGTATGTTCCCATCCGGTCAGTATGTCATGCCGGTGTGAATTACTACAAGTTTTCAGAAAGAAAAACCAGTTGTGATTACCATGTTGGGTGCACAGGTAGATATAGATCTCAGCCGGTGAGGGACAGGCCCAGGCAGCGCCCTGGCACTGCTCCCTAGCATCCTGGTAATGACAAACCTGGAAGTGCAAGGATAGCAGTGCCAGGGCCAGGCCCATCTGGAAAGCTTCTTGGGGGAGTTCCCCTTATATGTGGTGGGGGGGGGGCATGTCCCAATGCTTGTGGAGTGGGGTGGGCTGGGGCTGTCCCACTGCCTGTGGGTGGGGGGGGGGGGGGGGGGGGGGGGGGATGCGAATGGGAGGAAATTCCTTTGTCCCTGTGAGAGGTAGGTACCTGTGACAAGGGGGCGACCCAAATGCCTGTGTGGTGGGGGAAGAGATCGCCCAAAGCTTGTGAGGGTTCATCTATGTCAATGGGGGAACAGGGGGAAGTTTATTTTTAGTGCTGATTGGGACACCCTTTAAATAGGGTGCCCCAATCACTGTGGAGGCAGCCTTGCCAGTTCTATCAGGCCCTGCCCCAATGAGTGCCAGAAAATATGGAGTGAAAACTCAGCAGATCAGCTGAGTCTAAAACTGACACTGACAAATTTTGGGAAAACTCCACTCTCTATTCTCTCGTAGCCAGTCCCAAATGATTCTCTTTGCTTCTTTTCCATTTTCCAGTAGATAATTTCTAATCCCCAAACTGACATTCACAATGCGGGTCATCCTGGAGATCCCTCCTTCTAGTCAAAGCTAGGTGAATCTTCCAGTTTCATTTAAACCCTCACAGCTTTGGTCTTGACAATGCAAGAATGAGTTCTCATCTACATTTTACATGGTGAACAATAAAGACTTGCTGTCTCTATCTCTTTGCTTTCTCTCCCTCCTCCTCATGGATCCTCACAGACTGACCCTGGCTGAGGTTCAGTGATATTTTTGGGAGAACCTGTAACTTGATCTTACAAGACTTCCTATGGACTCCTCTCTCAATGCCCATCTCCATGGCAACATGAATCACATGTACCTTGTATCCAGATAGTAATTCTAATTTGCTATCCTTAAGATGCCCAACTCCATTCTGTCTTAAAATTAAATAAACATTCTAAACTATAACCATTTACAAAACCTGACATTTCTGAATACTTCCCTGGGATTGGAGACTAAGTTTGGGGTGGGATCAGAAATGTCTGTCCAAAATCAATGAACATTAGGCTGGCTCTCCCAATCTTCCAGCTTGACTGTGACAGGTGCTACCTGGAAAATTCCAGTCTAACACTCTGTTTTCCATTTGCATACCTGTCCGATAGTTGTTTATAAATGTTGAATAGCTTGCACCTTCTTCTCAGTAAAGCAACCGGAGCTGCCCTTTAACCCTTAATAACTAAATCACCCAGACTTATTGTCGGCAGAACTGAGCAGGTCACACGACTGCCTCATTCCTCTATCCTATCCCAAATTAAAGACACAGCCCAAAAATATAATATTACATAAATTTGCATTTGTAGCAAGATTTCATAAATATGTCCCCATCTAAAATTTCACAATTCACAAATTCCTGGTATTTTCAAAACCTTCTACAAAATCTTAGCAAGAACACTTTACTTACTATAACATCAGTACAATCATCTTTTTAATACCACAACATGCGATTGTGTGTAATTATCTACTGTTTACCTCTATGTTGGCTGCCCCTTGGAGAGGGACAGCATCCACTAATACTTGCTCTCATGTTTCATCTAGATTCTGCCATTGTGATATGAGCAAGTGACATAGGGGTCTGTCTATAAGAACCCTTTGAGTTTGAGTTCTGAGATGTACCATTTACATGATCCATCTCACAAATTGAGGAAAACGTCTGGCCCTGAGCTCTTTCTGGTGCACATGTAGGCATGAGAAGACACTCCAGGTGGTTCCAGATATGTTGCATACTCTTTCAACTCCTCCATAGCCCCAAGCTATTTTCCTGGATTGAGTAGTTAAGCTTTTAGGCTTGGCTCCCAGCAGAATTTTTGCCACCAAGAGAGAGTTCACCATTGCAACAAACAGAAATTCATTGGTGCTATTGTGGTTGTGGATGTCACTGAATCAGTAGATATCCAATTCAATTCTTTTAAATGGGATGGGAGAATCACACAGATTACTGCAGTGTT
The DNA here is from genome assembly GCF_964213995.1 of Mustelus asterias. Taxonomy (NCBI): domain Eukaryota; kingdom Metazoa; phylum Chordata; class Chondrichthyes; order Carcharhiniformes; family Triakidae; genus Mustelus; species Mustelus asterias. The sequence goes on from NC_135804.1 coordinate 105,692,616, forward strand.
TATAAGCCACGACCAGAGGTAAGTAAAGGGGCAAAATTTGGTGAGTGGGTCCATTTCTAGTTCCTTTTCCTCCATCTTCACAGCTTCTGGCTTTCTTGTTCTGGATCCAGGAACAGGACAATGTTAAGGTGATTTGTTGGGAACTCAAGTTCCACTGCCCTGCTGACATTTGTATTGAGCTGTCCCAGCAGTAAGCCTTACTCACCAATTTTAAACAGAACGGCTTTAGTAAATCAAGCTCATAAAGTAAGTGAAAGCAAATGTTGTGAAATGCTGGTGTGCCCTGTAATGTATGGTCATTAGACTTAGCTTCCTCTTGCAGATCTAAAGAAAAAGAAGAGCTTGAGAATTTACAATATGTCCCAGTAAAAAAAAACATCAGCTATTGCTTTAGTTGAAATAATAACATGGTAAAGGGCATCAACACCCCCTTTTGCTGCTAGTCATTGGAAATAGGGTTGGATCGAAAAAACAGCAGGAGAAGGCTTGAATGAACTCACCAGTGAGAGAGTTCCCAATCTTAGATGTGTTTACAATCAGGCATTCATCTAACAATATTAAGAAAAAAAGCACATCAGGATTTTGCAATTTCCTTTCTACTGCTAAACCATGTTTAACAATTGAGTAGAAATTGGAGGAAGTCATGCTCAGTCTGTATAGTGCTCTGACCAATTCACACTTTAAGTACTATCTCCAGTTCTGGTACCACAACATGGAGAGACATTACATGGAAATACCACAGTGAGCATGAAGGAATTGAGGCATAAGGTGCATTTCTTTAACCTGGAAAGGAAGCAAGGGAAAGACAATCTGAAGCGAACAAAGGGAAATAAACATGGAGATTTTGAGAAAATCTGGTTTCCTAATGTTATTTCCGGTGTCTTGATTACCGTTAGGTGGTCTGTCCATCTATTCCTTTTAGGTTTGATACAACTGAATGGCTGGCTGGGCCATTTCTAGCAATTAAGAGTCAACCACATTGTGTGGTTCTGGAATCACATGTAGGCCAGAGCAGGTATAGCCAGCAGATTTCTTTCCCAATGAGCCTTTACAACAATTGGATACAGTAAGGATTCTCACAACACCAGGGTAATTGGATAGTTTTGTGGTCAGTATTAAGACTTGCTTTTAATGTCAGGTTTATTTATTAAATTAAAGTTTCACCTTACAGCTGCCACAAGAGATTTGAACTTGTGTATTCAGAATATTAGCCAAGGCTCCTGGATTGCAAGTCAGTAACATCACCATGACACCAGCAACCCCAGGGCAAACAACAACATAGGTAGTAGACAAGGTTCCTACATGCCACATTTCAGGCATTAGGAAGGAATCCTAACAGAAATACTTCAAGACTAGCATTTTGCGAAATACTACCTGTGCCACCTGCTGGTGAAGAGAAGCAGACGGTAATTTGGTACACCATCATGCGCTTAAGGCTTTGATGTATCCAATGTTTCATATCAACAAATATTGGAGCTTTTTTGGAACAGTGGAAGTCTTTACTGACCAGCTGGGGTCCACATAAACATAAGGGATAGGTGGTGAGAAAGATAGAGGTGTTGGTATGCAGGATAGACTGGTGTGGTCGTATTTAAACTAAATTCAGGAGTGGTGTGGTGGTAAAAGAGACCACTAATATTAAGGTGTACCAGCAAAACACAAATTAAATTATAATTATTCTAATGTCTTATGATAGAGAATTCCCAACCCTGTCCCATTTTGCACAATCGACAGCATACAGACAGCACGCACCCAATCCGAGACACCCAAAGTTCATCCTACAATAGGCCGCAGGCCTGATTTGAATGTTTTGGTGAGGTGCTGTGCCCATCATGTCTCCTGTGGTGGCTCACTCTCAAAGCATCAATTATGAGCAGCCTAATTTGCTGCTGTTGCCCTCGGTTAAGATTCTTTGGACTGAAAGAATGATGATGAAAGAAGGGACAGAATACTTCTAAAAAGGGCCTAATTCCTGTTTTAAGCAGTTACTGTGGACACCTGAAAAATCACCTGACCCATTATGGAGTCAGCCACATTCAGGTCTTTTCATCGTAGTAGTGGCTGCAATGAGGAACACGTCTTTATTTAAGGAAAGATGTAAATATGTTAGAAGCAGTTCAGGGAAGATTTACTAGACTTATTCCAGGAATGGGCAGGTTGGCTTATGAGGAAAGGTTGTATCTATTAGAGTTTAGAAGAATAAGAGGCAACTTGATTGAAACCGTTAAGATGCTGAGCGGTGTTGACAGGGTGAATATGGAGAGGATGTTTCCTCCTGTCAGAGAATCTAGAACTAGGGGGTCACTATTTAAAATTCAGGGTTGTTCACTTAAGACAGTAATGAAATAGAAAATAGAAAATCATAGAAAATCATAGAAACCCTACAGTACAGAAAGAGGCCATTCGGCCCATCGAGTCTGCACCGACCACAATCCCACCCAGGCCCTATCCCCGTATCCCTACATATTTTACCCGCTAATCCCTCTAATCTACGCATCTAATCTAGGCATCCATCAGATTAGAGGGATTACCCGCTAATCCCTCTAATCTGATGGTGACGATCCAAATCCCCTGCACACCTCCCCAATCAGGTGACAGAGTGCACTCTTTCCCATTCATGGCCCCAGGTACAAGCCTAGCTCTTCAGCCCCTTCTCCTGCCTTGGGCTAATTGCACTTCTTCCCCATTATAGCGCTAACCCTGCAGTCCTTGTAAGCCACCCTTTACTGCTGCTCGAGCTGGTAGAGACTTCCTGGCCCTGGAGTTGGTGTGGTGCTGCATGCAAAGCCCAGCGCTGATTTCTGTGAACATTGCATGATGAAAGGTAGGCAAACTAACCTCAAATTCACAAGCAAAGTCGAGATTATCAGGTGCACATAGCTTATGTACTGTTGTGAACCACATCATTCTAATTGCATGCCAAAATGATCTAACGCTGCACCGTGGGGGAGAATTAAAATGACCTTCTCATCATGCCATTGATGAGTGAGCGGATGATTACAAACTCATTTCACAAAGATGTAGCGCCTATTTTTGGCCTTCTCCTGATATTTTCCTTTCCACCCCGGCATCACACCTGCCGCAAAGGAACCAAAAAATTCCAGGCTAGGTGGGAATTAATCTGTAAAAAGGATATGGTGAGGTTGCAAAGAGATTAAGACAGGTTAAGTGCTTGGGCAAAAAAATGGTAAATGGAGTGATAATATGCAGAAGTGTAAGATTATTCACTTTTAGAACATAGAACATAGAACATTACAGCGCAGAACAGGCCCTTCGGCCCACGATGTTGCACCGACCAGTTAAAAAAAAACTGTGACCCTCCAACCTAAACCAATTTCTTTTCGTCCATGAACCTATCTACGGATCTCTTAAACGCCCCCAAACTAGGCGCATTTACAACTTAATGAGGAGAAACTTTTTCTCTCAGAGAGCTGAGAATCTCTGAAATTCTCTTCCTCAAAAGGCAGTGGAAGCAGTGTGTTTGAATATTTTTAAGGCAGAGTGGGGTAGATTCTTGATTGGCAAGGGGGGGTAAAAGATTATAAGGGGTAGGCAGGAACGTGGGGTTAAGTTACAAGATCAGCCATGATCTTATAGAATGGGGGAACAGACCCGAGGGGCTGAGTGGCCTACTCCTGGTCCTAATTCGATGTATGTATGTATTGTATGTATGTTCATATTATGCAGCGCGACTTCTGCTCTTGCACCACTCTACCCAGTATTATACTTGAGAAAATGTGCCAATTCCATCCATCTCATGCCACAAATCCCCTGCTGCAGCAGTGTGTTGAGCACATTCTTGACCTTTTCATTTTGCTGCTCTCAGCTGGGCTTTTGATACAAATTTAGTGGAAGTCTGACTCAAACATAACTTCAAGACTGCTGCATTTCTGCAACAATGCTGAATTATTTTCAGTCAACTTTCATTTTTGTAATTGCTTTGAACGGGAGAATAAGGATGTAATGAATGAAATCTTTCTTTGTTTTGCTCAATACATAATTTCTCACTTAAGATCATAGACTCACTTCCTTTTTATTTAAAATATTCCAAATTTGCAATCATTCAGCGTACGATCACCATAGCACTAATTCGATGTTACCGTCTGGCTTGTCAATATCATTCTGTCTCCTGGCCAGTCACATTGGGAGCCCCTTCATTGTTTACAGATAGTCCGAACATCAGACATCTTGTAAAATTGTAACTGGGAATTCAAGATGACTTTTGGTTACTGTTTTGTCAGTCTACTGGCAGCTTCATAGTTAAAGTTAAAATAGTTCAATATGCATATTACTGAACAAGTAGTTAAGATGAGCAAAAGCTCTTTGGTATAGCATCAGACTCCTGAGAAGAAGTACGATCTGTTCCCCAAGCTTCTGTAACAACTCCTGCTTGAACCCAGGTCCTGTATTTCTCTCGCACTCTCCAATTTTGCCTTCACCTTGATGCGGAGATGCCGGCTTTGGACTGGGGTGGACACATAAGAAGTCTCATAACACCAGGTTAAAATCCAACAGGCTTATTTGGAATCATGAGCTTTCGGAGCGCTGCTCCTTAGCTTACCTGAGGAAGGAGCAGCACTCCAAAAGCTCATTATTCACAATAAACCTGTTCAACTTTAACCAGGTGTTGTGAGACTTCTTACTGTACCTTCACTTTGTGTAGTCCATTGGCTGCTACAGGGAGTGAGAATCTTTACTTGCATGAAAACTTTGGAACATCCAGGGTCACACATTCTGAGAACTGAAGAGAGACTGAGTAATCCTGCAACACTCCTGCTCCCTTAAATTCCACTTTGAACACTACCTAACAACATGCCTCTTTGAATACAGATGCCTATTGTCAAACTGCAAAATTCCATGAGTTCATTTTGTTTTTTCAAATGTACTTCAAACATAATTTTCAAACTTGCTGGTTCAGAGTACATTGGTTTATTTCTAATATGCCTCACATTGGGATGCACTTAAAAATACAGATGGTGTAACATTTTCTTCATTTACTAACAGGCATGTTGGAATACTGCTTGAGCAATCCATTCTTATTCTCATTCTTTATTAATTTGATATTACATAGTTCATTGGCAATCTGAACTGAGTTGACAGTTCTCAACTGGGGAACAACTGGGGCTCTCCAGTCCCTCTAGGCGAGGGATATCCGCCAATGACTTCTGCTGGAAAGTACCATGTGTAGATATTGGTTGTCAACAGGATCAAGCTCGAATGTGATGATTCCTGTAATTGAATGACCACCAACACTGATTGGTTAAGCCTATATATGAAGAAAGTCCACTTGATCAAGGCACCACAGAATGCTGATACTTGTGGAATTGTACTCCTGCAAGAGTCAATGATTTCAACGCAATAAGATTATTAATAAAGTAAAAGGAAACCAAACAAGCCAGAACTATTTGCAAACAATTAAAAACAAATTTGAATGCACAATAAGATGCGAGATGGCACTAAGGAGAAATTCCTGTGTTCCCAAAATTTTAATAATTACAAACATCACAATACACAAATATTAATCATACATAGATGCTTAGAGCAAAACCCAAAGAGAAGTTTGGATAAGCTACAAAGCAATGCTTCATTGCAACATTGTGCATCAGACCAGATCATTGTACTGTTTTAAATATCACTACACCTCCACGCAAGTATCACATTTAGAGGGGAAAACTCATGACCTTCATTAATACACAAATAATTTTCAGTATTTTCATTTTAAAAACACGTCCATGTACATTATTGTAATATAATAATGACGCTAACTTGCATTTGTAACATACCTTTAAAGGAAAAAAATACCCCTAGATAATCAGTTGTGTAATCAGATGAAAGATATTAGGTTGGGTAGCTAACAGCTTGGTCAAAGAAGTGGGTTTTAGAGAAGGTCTTAAGGGAGGAGAGGGAGGTGGATAGGCAAAGAGATTTAGAGAGAGAATTCCTGAGCTTAGAACCTGGATAGTTGATGGCAAAGCTTCCATAGTTCATCAAAGAGAATAGGTGATGAGCGAGAAGGCAGAGTTGGAAAAGTGCAGAGTTCTCAACTGGTAGTTGGGTTGGACAAGATTGCAGAGTTGGTGAAGACTAAGACCATGAAGGAATTTGAACACAAGAATGAGAATTTAAATTCTGAGGCATTAGGGAATGAGGAACCAATGTAGATCAGCAAGCACTAGCAAGGTGGATCATGATGAAGGGTCATCCTGACTTGAAACATTGGCTCTATTCTCTCTTCACAAATGCTGTCAGACCTGCTGAGACTTTCCAGCATTTTCTGTTTTTGTTTCAGATTCCAACATCTGTGGGATTTTGCCTTTATATTTTGATGGGTCATGGTGTTGGTTAGGAAAAGAACATCATTCAAGTGGAGCGAGTTAATAGGAATGTAGTGGTAGTTGAGGATAGAATAGTCAGGGGGATGGACACAGGTCTGTGCAGCCAAGAGCAAGAATCCAAATGCTGTGTTGCTTGCCTGGTGTCAAGGTTTGAGACATCTGCTCTGGGCTGGAGAAGAACTTGCAGGTGTAGAGTGAGGGTCCAGTGCTCGTGGTCCATGTAGGTGCCTGTGCCATAAGAGAACTAGGACACAGGTTCCTCTGAGGGAGTATGAGCAGCTAGGGGCTAAATGAAAAAACAGAATCTTATAGGGATCCTTATTTAGAGATTATTACCTGAGCCACCAACAATCAGATCAAGGAATTAAATGAGTGGCTCAAAGATTAGTGTGGGAGAAATAGATTTCAATTTATGGGCACTGGCAGCAGTACTGGGGAAAGTAGCAGCTGTATCATTGGGACGGTCATCACCTGAACAGTGCTCGGACCATTGTTCTGGTGAGACATATAACTGGGGCAGTAGACAGGTCTTTAAAATAAATACTGGGGGCAAGGGATCAAGTTTGCAAAGATGTGATAAGTTAAATAGAGAAGACAAGGCAAATGATCAAGGTAGCAATAACGGGAATGATGATTAGTGTTTGGCAGGAAGAGTCAGCGTGTACAAACCTCAGAGCGCATCAGAGGTTACATTAAATAAAAAGACTGAACCGGTTCTGCGTCTGAAAGCTCATAACATTCATAACAAGACAAATGAAATGACAGCACAAATAGAAGTAAATGTGTATGACCTGATAGCCAGCGCAGAGATATGGCTGCAGAATGAGAAAGCCTGGAACCTGAACATTCAAGGGTACCTGACAATTAGGAAGGACAGAAAGCTAGAAGAAGGTGGAAGGACATCTTTGCTAATTAAGGATGAGGTTGGTACAATAAAGGGAGATTACCTTAGTTCTGGAAATCAAGATGTAAAATCAGTTTGAGTAAAGTTGAGAAATAGTAAAGTCACTTGCGGGAATGGTTTCTAGATCCCTGAACAGTAACCATTGTAGGATGGGGTATACAGGAAGAAATAATGGGGGCCTATGAGAAAAGTATGGGGAGAATCATTAATCTTCATATAGATTGGACAAATCAGATTGGCAAAGGTAGCCTGGATCATGAGTACAAAGTGTTTTTGAGAGTTTCTTAGAGCAGCACAGTTTAGCATCAAAGGGAGAGCAGACTATATCAGATCTGATAATGTGCAGTGAGGCAACATTAATTACCTCATAATGAAGGCACACAGATGTAGCAGTGATCATAATATGATTGAATTTTACATTTCAATTTGAGGGAGAGAGGAGTGGATCTACGACTGGTGTTTTTATTTTAAGGGCAAAAATAAGGGCAATTATGAGGGCATGAAGATAGTGCTGGCTAAAATGAACAGGAGAGCAGTGTATAAACAGTGAGATTAGGTTAAGGATAGGTCGGTAAAAATGCAGTGCCAGACACTGAAGGAAATATTTCACAATACTCAGAAATGATTCATTCCCGTGAGAAAGAAAGGATGCAACATCCGTGTCTTAAGTTAAAGGGAGAAAAGAATTGAAAGAATTCTGCAGATCAGTGGCAAGTCAGAAGATTGGCCAGAATACAAAGAACAGCAAAGAATGATTAATATATTAATAAAGAGGGAGAAGCTAAAGTATGAGAGAAATTATACTAGAAATATAAAATTAGATAGTAAGAGTTTCTGCAGCACAGTGGCACTGTGGTTAGTTCTGCTGCCTCATAGCACCAGGGACCTGGGTTCAATTCCAGCCTCGGGTCATTGTCCGTGTGGAGCCTGCATGTCTGCGTGGGTTTCCTCCAAGTGCTCTGGTTTCCTCCCATACTCCAAAGATGTGCGGTTAGGTTGATTGGCCATGCTAAATTCTCCCTCAGAGTACCTGAACGGACGCTGGAGTATGATGACTAGGGGATTTTCACAGCAAGTTCATTTAAGAACATGAGAACATAAGAAAAAGGAGCAGGAGTAGGCCATCTAGCCCCTCGAGCCTGCCCCGCCATTCAATAAGATCATGGCTGATCTGAAGTGGATCAGTTCCACTTACCCGCCTGATCCCTATAACCCCTAATTCCCTTACCAATCAGGAATCCATCTATCCGTGATTTAAACATATTCAACGAGGTAGCCTCCACCACTTCAGTGGGCAGAGAATTCCAGAGATTCACCACCCTCTGAGAGAAGAAGTTCCTCCTCAACTCTGTCCTAAACTGACCCCCCTATATTTTGAGGCTGTGCCCTCTAGTTCTAGCTTCCTTTCTAAGTGGAAAGAATCTCTCCACCTCTACCTATCCAGCCTCTTCATTATCTTATAGGTCTCTATAAGATCCCCCCTCAGCCTTCTAAATTCCAATGAGTACAAACCTAATCTGCTCAGTCTCTCCTCATAATCAACACCCCTCATCTCTGGTATCAACCTGGTGAACCTTCTCTGCACTCCCTCCAAGGCCAATATATCCTTCCGCAAATAAGGGGACCAATATTGCACACAGTATTCCAGCTGCGGCCTCACCAATGCCCTGTACAGATGCAGCAAGACATCTCTGCTTTTATATTCTATCCCGCTTGCGATATAGGCCAACATCCCATTTGCCTTCTTGATCACCTGTTGCACCTGCAGACTGGGTTTTTGCGTCTCATGCACAAGGACCCCCAGGTCCCTTTGCACAGTAGCATGTTGTAATTTTTTTCCATTTAGATAATAATCCAATTTGCTATTATTTCTTCCAAAGTGAATAACCTCGCATTTGTCAACGTTATATTCCATCTGCCAGATCCTCGCCCACTCACTCAGCCTGTCCAAATTTCTCTGCAGACCTTCTACGCCCTCCACACAATTCACTTTTCCACTTATCTTTGTGTCGTCTGCAAACTTTGTTACCCTACACTCAGTCCCCTCCTCCAGATTGTCTATATAAATGGTAAATAGTTGAAGCCCCAGTACCGATCCCTGCGGCACGCCACTAGTTACCATCTGCCAACCAGAAAAGCACCCATTTATTCTGACTCTGCTTCCTGTCGGATAGCCAATCCCCAATCCACGCTAACATCCTACCCCCAACTCCGTGTGACCCAATCTTCTTCAGCAACCTTTTGTGAGGCACCTTATCAGACGCCTTTTGGAAATCCAAAAACACCGCATCCACCGGTTCCCCTCAGTCAACCGCACTAGTCACATCTTCATAAAAATCCAACAAGTTCACCAAGCACGACTTTCCCCTCATGAATTTGCAGTGTTAATGCAAGCCTACTTGTGAGACTAATAAATAAACTTTAAACTTACTTTCCTACCCATCTTTCTGTCATCAGCAAATTTAGCAAACATGTATCCGGTTCCTTCATCCAAGTAGTGAACTAAGTTGTAGAATGTTGCAGCCCTAGAATTAATTCCTGTGGTACTCCACTCTTCACATCCTACCAACCTAAATAAAAACACTTATCACTACTCGCTGATTCCTGATAGCTAACCAATTCTCCATCGAGCTAACATGTCACCCCCTACATCATGAGATTTTATTTTGCACAGTAACCTTTGATGTGGCACCTTGTCAAATGCCTTCTGAAAATTTAAGTACAGCGTCCACATGTTCTCCTCTATCCATGTTGCTTGTTACTACCTCAAAAAACTCCAATAAATTAATCAAACATGATTTCCCTTTCACAAAACCATGTTGACTCTGCTTTATTGCATTGAGATTTTTTTAACTGCCCTGCTATAACCTCCGTAGTAATAAATTCCAGCAATTTTCCAATGTCAGCTGTTAAATTAACTGGCCTGTAGTTTCCTGTTTTCCGTTTCCTTCCTTGATTAGAGGAGTCACATTCCCTACTTTCCAATCCAGTGGGACGATGTCTCGAATCTGCAGAATTTTGGAAAATTAAATTAATGTCTCTCTTATCCTAGCAACCACTTTTTTCAAACCCTGGGGTGAGTCCATCAGAGCATGGAGCTTTCTCAGCTTTTAGTTCTAATGTTTTTAATAGTACCCTTTCCCTGCTGATTGTAACTGTTTTAAGTTCCTTCCTCCCTTTCATTTCCTGATTCACTATTATTTCTGAGACCCAAGCTGGGTATCAAACCAAGGTCCCTGGCACTGTGAGGCAGCAATGCTAACCACTGTGCCACTGTGCCACCCTCTGAAGGGACAGGAGTCTTCAAGGGACGCAGATAGTTTAGGTGAGTGGGCAGAAATTTGGCAGATGGAGTATGATGTGGAAAAATGGGGAACTTATCCACTTGTCTTCTCACTGAAACTTCACTCTTTATACACCATTCTCCTCAGTAAAGTCTCTCTTTGTACCTTATTGTCCTCACTGAAGTCTCGCTCTTCATACCTCACTCTCCTCAGTGAAGTCTCACTCTTTATGTCGCTCTCTCCTCACTGATGTCTTCTTCTTGCTGAGGTCTCACTCTTTATTTCCCACTCTCCTCACTGAAGTCTGCTCTTCATTCCCCGCTGCCCTCACTGAAGTCTCTCTCTTCATTCCCCGCTCTCCTCACTGAAGTCTCTCTCTATACTGCTCTCAGTAAGGATTTAACCCACAATCTTCTGACAAAGATGCAAGAGTGCTATCATTGAATCAAGGTTAACTGAAACATACCTAGAGCCTGATGATGTGATTATCAGTCACTGGGTAATGTTTACATATTCATCCGAAGTCAATCAAGTGACATCAAGAGATGTCAACATCGAATACTCAACAGCATCCTTACTGATCTACTTCAATGATTATTCAGTGATTCACTATTTCTACCCAAGTAATCAAAAGATCATGGCCTGCTGAAGTTTCACAGTGGAATCCTGGTACAAGACAATTTCTCATGTTCATCTGAAATTCTTTTCTATTTTGGCAGGGATGAAAGTTAATTAAAAATAAGTTGGTTGATTCCGCCACTGAAAGAGCAGACAGGAAATTCCAATGAACTCTGATATCACATGGCTATTTCATGGATATTGGGTTGATGGTATCAAAATATTTGCTTTTAATCTATGTTTTCTATGCTTATCCAGTGGTGGGGGCACGGGTTTGAGAGAGGGGTTCCTGAAACAGATCACATTTCCGATGGGATGGGGAATGGAAATTGGGTAGGTTTGGGGTGGAGGTGTAGTAAGGTGAAGGAACTAAAATAAACAGGCAGTCAGAAGTGTAGGGCTGGAGTAATTTTCACATTAAACTTAATGGAGAGAGAAATCTAGGCTTTGATTCCTTCAAACATTTAAACATGCTTCCATATTTACAGTAACCAAGACCGTGGCAAATGTATTGATTATATATTTACTAAATTAAGGTAAAAAATGTGACTGTTTCTCTAAAGTTGATAATTTTTCTTCCCAGCTCTCTCTACAAAGATCAAGCAGCTTCAAACATTTTGAACGCTCAAAGCCTCCATCATCGCCATTGGTTACTGAACAAGAAGTCAATTTTAATGACAATGTAAGTCTGTTGAATAATTCTGTTGCAAGATCTTTCACTGAGTAAGTGATCTGAATTGGGCACAACAGGGGGAAGGTTCTCCTTGAGCTCGTACACTGCTCTTTCTTTTACCTCATTTTTTAAAATCTTGTCTTTTTTCCCATATTTTTCATGACACAGAAACCCTCCTAAGGGAAGATCAGTTACACTTTAGGTCACATAGGAACAGCGTGTAGTACTTGCAATCTCCTGGCAGCGAGCTTTTGGTAGAAATGCTGGGAGAAGATCACCTGCTTGGCATCTTGGTCATGAACAAGTACTTACAGTGTGTGGTCCAGGATGTCACTTTCTCTAACCCAAAGCCTTCTGAAGGATGTGAACAAATCACTAATCCCACATGGGGGTGAGAAGAGTGGGGTAGACATATCGTTTAAGGGGCAATTAACATGGTCCTCAATTAGTCGAGCTTGAGTGTCTGAAATTTGGGCAAGTGGAATAATGAACCAAGTAAGATAAGCCACAAGTTTAAGGGAGATTATTGAACATCTGAGAAATTTTAGGGGGTGGTTTACTCCTAGGCAGGAAGCCAGGGAGCCACGTGGGCCACATGCTTGAAAGTGGATGGCATAGCTTATTTTAATGGTTGGTCTTCATTAATGTCACCTGCCCACCTGATACAGGCATCCAGAGAACATTTCACTGACTTTGGGCCTGCAAAGAGCACTTAGCCCAGAGGATGCCAGTCTTAGGTAATGTGGGCTTCCTGAAGGGTGGCAGGGTTGGGGTGAGCTTGGGGCTGGCTACATCCTTAACGTTTTTCTTGATAGCTGGAGGAACGTCTCTACTTTTCATAAAGGCCCCATAAAGGTAAATTTTAAAATTCCTGACAGAAGGACAGAATTTTCAATGGCCTGAACCGCAGGGGAACAGGTCAATCAGAACGTCAGGGTGAAGCCACCATTCTGACTCCACAACATGTTAGTGACATCAGTGATCGGTTCCCTGCCTAGAGGCACAGCTCGATTGACAGCTGGGCCTTCAGTTCGGTTGGAGGAAATGTCTGCGCCACAACTATGGTTCAATAAGGGTGTGGAATTGATGGGAGGCTGGAGAGGAGCTTGATTGGAGTGGGCTAGGGAGGCAATCTGGGGCTGAGAGTGAGGTGGAGGGGGGAGGGACGAGAAATGGGAGTAGTCAGGGAGTGGTTTCTACCAGTGAGTGCAGAGGTCAAATGGTGATAGCCACCAAACTCGATGGAGAGGTCTGGTCCTAAGGGATTTTGTTTTATTCATTTGTGGGACATGGGCATCGCTGGTTGGCCAGCATTTATTGCCCATCCCTAGTTGCCCTTCAAGGACAGTTGAAAGTCAACCACATTGCTGTGGCTCTGGAGTCACATGTAGGCCAGACCAGGTAAGGAGAACAGATTTCCTTCCCTGAAGGACATTAATGAACCAGATGGGTTTTTCTGACAATTGACAATGATTTCAAGGTCATCAGTAGTTTCTTAATTCCAGATATATTTTATTGAATTCAAATTCCACCAGCTGCCGTGGCGGGATTCGAACTCGGGACCCAAGAGCATTAGCTGAGTTTCTGGATTAATAGTCTAGCGATAATATCGTGAGGCCATCACCTCCCCTAAAGATTGGAGGCCTTGTGGTATGGATAATCAGAGGCCTGGGGTAATGAGGAAGTGGGGGTTGCTGACCTGGATTTAGGGAGTAGGTGTGAAAGTATTTACCTCCTGAATCCACCAAGTTCCCATCTTGAGGAAGCAGCTGGGCTTCCCTGTGGCTCAGGAAACCTGGCAGTAACATTTCAAAAGCTGTATGAAAATGAGGTTTGTAGCCCAATTACATTTAAAGCTGCAGCCAGCCTCCTTGGCTCACTCATTTTCCAGGTTCAGCTAAAGCTGGAAATTAAAGTAAAGTGAAGTAAAGTTTATTTATTAGTCACAAGTAGACTTACATTAAAACTGCAATGAAGTTACTGTGAAAATCTTCTGGTTGCCACGTTCCGGCGCCTGTTCAGGTACACTGAGGGAGAATTTAGCATGGCCAATGCACCTAACCAGCACGTCTTTCAGACTGTGGGAGGAAATTGGAGCACCCGAAGGAAATTGGTGGGTTGGGGGCTGAGAAACAAACTCTTCTAACTTTAACCCTCCACTCAAGTCAAATCTGACCATATCTTTCAGTTAAAAATTCAGCCAAGGGTGGCTGAGTTGTCTGCCAAATTCTACAGAACAGAACTCGGTGTACAAACTAAATGGTATCCTAATGATATAATAGGGAGTTAGAATTCGTCCTCTGGACAACTGAACTATAGAAGCTAAGGGGTTGAAGGTAAAATATAGATACAATACATATATGTACAATAACATAGGGATTAGGGATTTCATGACTATAATGAACATCAGTTCATAAGGGATAGAAGTAGGCTATCTGGCCCATGGATCTGCTCCCCCATTCAATAGTCAATTTAATAATGGCCATAACGGCATTATCTCCCCAATAACCCTTGGCTGCCGTGTCAATCAGAAATCTGTTTTTCACATCCTTAAACACATTCTGTTATACTTAGAGATCAGACACATCTTGTTTAAAGTCAATGACATTTGAAATTCCACTCACTCTCTCGGAGAATAAAACCACAAGATTCCATGGGTTTTAAGAAGTAAAATAAACATTGCTTAAAGTTAGAAAAGCAAAACAATTAATAACTTCTATCCTATACTCTGACATTCAGAATTAACATGAGGTAAATATGAATTAACAGGCAAACTGGTTGAATTCACCACACTGCACGTTAAGTGGCAGGTGTGACTAAGACCAATCCTATTGATTTCTTAGCACACCCAGATGTGAGTAACACTAAGTCACAAGATCTTGTTAAAACTCAGTCTCCCCCATGAAGGATTTCAAATCTTCACTTCAAAGGTCTAGCCTCTGAATTCCCTCAAAAGCCACTCTGTGTTGGACTGCCTCAACCACTGCTCACTACCCAATGGCTGTCTCTTCCTAAGACTGTGTTCCATGGGATTTATAAAGCTGCACTCCCCCCCCCCCCCTTCTAAATACCCACAGAATTCCAGCTCTTTCGCAGACTGTTAGCTCCACTAAGCCCACACTGTACCTGGGTTTCTCTGTACTCCTGTCTCCCAGCTGCACCAAGCTACAAATGATTCCCAGGGCTTCTCCCAGGAAACCAGCAACTTTCCTCCACCCTCTCAGCTCTCCGGGACTTTTCTTGGGCTCTAACCACACCAAAAGGTTCCAAGGGCGGTCCTCTGCGCTGCAAACCACACGAGGTCCAAACTGCACTAAACAGCTCCAGAGCTTCTTCAGACACTAACTGCCTGGAGTCTGCTAACAGCAGCACTTTCAGTATAGCCTCTTCCCCTATGCAGAACACTGATCAATTGAAACCAGAGAACCAGGCAGCACGGTGGCACAGTGGTTAGCACTGCTGCCTCACAGCGCCAGGGTTTGATTCCCTGCTTGGATCACTGTCTGTGTGGAGTTTGCATGTTCTCCCTGTATCTGCGTGGGTTTCCTCAGAGTGCTCCGGTTTCCTCCCACAGTCCAAAGATATGCAGGTTAGGTGTACTAGCCATGCTAAATTGTCCCTTAGTGTCAGGGGGACTAGCTAGGATAAATGCATGGGGTTGTGGGGATAGGGTCTGGGAGGGATTGTGGTCGGTGTAGACCCGATGGGCCGAATGACCTCCTTCTGCACTGTAGGATTCTATGATTCTATGAACCTTCTTTAGCTTCACACATTTCCATGATGACATAGCCTTTCTGAGTTCACAGAATGAATCTCATCCCTAACTCCCAAAACAAAACATCCATCTGGGATGTACATCTTTGCATATAGAGTAGACATCAGTTCTCCAGCTAAGTAAGGTCACTTGCTGTTTTATGATTTCATCTGTTCTGACTCTATAAAACAAACATGGATAACTTTCTAAATTGTCTTTTTTTTTCGGTTTAAGTTTGGCAATCTTCAAAGCTTAGCATTTTATTTACCTTACCTTCACGACAACAATCTTCCCAGAACCAACTCTAAAATATTAATATGAACTATGAACTAGACAATTCAATGTTCCAGCCTCCACTGCTCGCTGTGAGAGAGAATTCCAAAGGCTGACAACTCTTTGAGACAAGAAATTCCTCCTCCTCTCTGTCTTAAATGGGGACCCCTTACTTTTAAACTGTTCTAGATTCCCTCAGCTGAAGAAACTTGAGCCCAGCATCTACTCTGTCAAATCCCCTCAGAACCTAATATCAGTTGAATAGCAATATACTGGTTGATTGCACTGTTTTGATAATATTTTCATAACTAGGAAAATGTTACAAGTGCATTACTATGATGTTACAGATGTTAGAATACTAAATATAGTTACTAAGGGAAATATTGTGGATGTAAATTATATTGTGCTATTTGTCATGTACAAGTTAAAACATTTACATTAAATACCTTTGTCTACTCTCTAAATAAAATGACCTATTTAAAAATGAAGAGGTTAATGCCTTGGCAGAAATATAGACAAAATAATTTCTTACAACAGCAGTAATATATGGAGACCTTGTAGTGAGGTGGATGGTGAACCTGCCTCTGAGCCAGAAGGCCGAGGTTTTAATCCCACTCCAAGACTTGATGGCCTTGGAGAGTGAGTTCATAATGGATGGGATTTTCCGGCCGCGTTCGCCCCAAGACCAGAAAATCCTGCCCGAGGTCAAAGGACCTTTGGGTCTGTGTCCCACCCATTACAATTCCCATAGCAAGCAGGACAGGAAAATTCCACCCAATGTGTTGAAACAGGTTGAAAATCAGCCTGTGAAACCTCTCTACGCCTCTGGTATGCAGTGAGAATGGGAGAGTCTCCTGATCAGCCATGCTTGATGTGGAGTAGTGCCCCTCAACCTATAGCCTCTGATGACAAACTAGTGGAAAACCAGGAAAACTAGCCATGGAAGCTGACACACACATATAAACTAGGCATGTGTTGTGGGGTAAATTGAGATGACCGGTACTGTCTTCACTTTAGTCAATACAAAACTCACGAGGCAAATATCTCTGTATAAGGATGTAACATTTATTCAAAGACAAACAAGCTGCAAAAAGATCACCAAAAGGGTTAAGTAGCTCGGAGATAGAGTGACAGAATCTCTCCAATGAATCTGACATATATAATCAAAAACAGATCAATTATAGTTTTTCTTATCAATCATTCCCGCCCTACATTAGCTTAAAATCAATTACATTTAATATACACACATCAATAATAACACCTGATATTCACCTCAGCCAATTGCATTCCACCATCCAGCATAATGATATTCCATTCGTCCATTAAATCTGGATGCTCACTCCCATCTTGGCTAAAGTCACTTCCCTGTTGCCTGGATACCTTAGACGTTCACTACAGGGGTCAAAGCGAATGTTCCCACCGGATCATTGCCAAACTGGATAGACACATGTTCCCGCATCTGGTCATGTCTTTATCCTAAGTCGAGACAATGAATACTCCTATTCATAAATGTTGCAATGTGTTTCCACATAAGAAACTTTCTGATATGAATTTTGCTATCTACAGGGTTCCCAGGCCTTTGGTTCTGAACTATTCACCTTTATCATTATGCCTTGCTTTCTGCTGAAGCGAACAATGATTCATACAATATTTAAAATATATTAAAATATCAGAATATATGTTTTGAAATCATAATTACTTGTTTAATTACTCTTACTGCATTCACATGTGTGTAAACTATTCTCTCGTTAGCTTATTAACTTGTTTCAAGAACCATTCAGTACTTTACCGGTAGTCCTGTGAGTGCCTTAATGTATACTGTCTAAAAAACCTTATCAATTGGTTAGAAATCTCCCACATCAGTATGGGAAAGAAATTTTAAAAACGTGATATATTAATTCATAATATAACAGTACCTGTTGATCAGACATTGATTCTACTTTCAGGCAGGAATGACTGATGCTAAGGAAGCTAGCATAGAAGAGACCACCAAATCTGGAAACAGACTCGGAAAGAAATGGCGAGCTGTTATTTCACGTACTATGAATAGGAAGACAGGTCGGATGATGGTGAAAGCTTTGGCAGAAGAAAAGGTAAGGAACACCTCAGGAATCTGTGATGTCAGCACAACTCCGGCTTCAGGATTGTGATCATTTTCATCAAACATTTACAATACAGCAGGAGGCCCAACATGTCCATAACATCAAAATAGCAACACAACCAAACTCATCCAAGATATGAACCAGGAACTCTCACATTTCAATTCAGTTCAACCCCCTTAGGGAGAAACATATGTTTAGACCAACACAACGCTGCAAAGATTTCCATTAAAATGAAGGAAATTGCAAAATGTTCTGGGTAGGAAAGAATTCATGACATGGCTTGTTTTGCATAAAAACAATGGGGGTGATTTTCAGCCTGCGTTCACTGTCAGAGAGAGTACAGTGACACGGGCGAAATATCTGCAGAGAATCGGGAAAAGCAATTCCCTCCGGAGAGAACGCATTTCCCCACTTTCCCCACTCATCAGTGGCAGCGTTACAAGGTCCACGCTCACAACGGGTGGGAACCTCATTTAAATAGATGTTAATTAATTGAAATATTAACGGGACTGTGGTGAACCATCGTTGGTTCCCACTAGGTAGTACTGAGCCAGGGTCTGGCCAGTACTACGAGTATGTATATATGTTGCTGTTGGGGTTAGGGATGGGTTGTTCTACTTGTTGCTGTTGGGGTTAGGGTTGGGCTGTTACACCTGTATTATAGTTATTATGGTACATCCCAGTCGGGCTCCGCCTCCTGGGAGAGGTATAAAGGTCACTGCTCTGTCTGGGACCCCTCAGTCTGGGATCGTGTACTATACATGGTAGCTTCATTGTAATAGTAAATAAAAGCCTTTATTTCCTTGAGCATCTCAAGCCTCATGTGTGATAACGCGCATCAGGGATGTCAGCCACATGATCCCCCTCATTAGATGTTCATACCTCGCCGACATGAAGGTTTACAACAGGTTTGGCCAAACAAGAAACAGTTGAGAGAATCCCTCTGGGGTCACAGATGTAAATATAGCCCCCCGGGAGTGGGAGGGGGGGGGTGAGGCACATGAATGGGCAATGGCAGTGCCCACTACACAGGTTGGCACTGTTAAATTGGCACTGTGCCAGGGAGCACAGGGGTGGGCCCTAGTGTGAGCCCTATGGGGAGTTCATTTCTGTGTGTTGGGGGGGGGGGGGGGCGCACGGCGGGGAGGGGTGAAGAGCAGGCACTTGGATGGGGATGTCTGCAATACTTCAGTGGCGGTGGGGATGGGAATGCCGGTGATGATTGTGGGGCAGGGGTAGGGGGTGGAAGAGAGCCCCCGATACCTCCATGGTGCGGTGAGGGAATTCATTTTAAGGGGAGTCCTTTATGCCTGGTCGGGAGATAGTCATGTAAACTGGAAGGGTAATTAGCTTGGGACAGGGCAGGGGGCATAGTCAGGTCTGGTCGAAAGAGTAATCAGGCTGGGTGGTTTGTTTTATGAGGAAATGTTGGTGAGGTTAGGTTTGTATCCACTAAAGCTTAGAAGAGTAAGAGGTGACTTGATCGAAACCTGTAGGTCCTGAGGGGTATTGAGAGGGTGGATATGGAGAGGATGTTTCCTCTTGTGAGAGAATCTAGAACCAGGGGTCACAGTTTAAAAATAAAGGGTCGCTCATTTAAGACAGAGATCAGGAGAACTTGTTTCTCTCAGAGCCGTGAGCCTCTGGAATTCTCTTCCTCAAAAGTCAGAGGAAGCAGAATCTTTGACTATGTTTTAGGCAGATTTTTGATTAACAAGGGGATAAAATGTTTTGAGGGCGAGGCAGGAAGGTGAGGTTACAATCAGATCAGCCATGATCTTATGGAATGGCAAAGCAGGCTCATGGAGATGCATGGTCTTCTCCTGCTCCCTGTTGGTATGTATGTTCCAATGGATGCATTTTTTGTGACAACAGAACGATTCTGGCGATTTTCAAGGATCAATTCCGATACATGCTCCTTAAGATCAGGCCAGTGGCTAGTCCGTGTTCTCAGGGTGCATTTGGTTTTCAGTTTCAATTTATGCACTGTAATGTACAATATCTGATCCATGGCCCACAATTGGGTTTAATTTGATTTGATTTATTATTGTCACATGTATTGGTACACAGTGAAAAGTATTGTTTCTTGCGCGCTATACAGACAAAGCAAACCATCCAAAGAGTACATAGGGGGAAGGAAAGGAGAAGATACAGAATATAGTGTTACAGTCATAGCTGGGGTGTAGAGAAAGATCAGCTTAACATATGGTAGATCCATTCAAATGTCTGCTGCCAGAAGGGAAGAAGCTGTTCTTGAATCTGTTGGTATGGGATTTCAGAGTTTTGTATCTTTTTCCCGATGCAAGAAGGTGGAAGAGAGTATGTCTGGGGTGCATGGGGTCCTTGATTAAGCTGGCTGCATTTGCAAGGCAGTGGGAAGTGTAGACAGAGTCAATAGATGGGAGGCTGGTTTGCGTGATGGACTGGGCTACATTTACAATGCTTTGTAGTTTCTTGAGGTCTTCGTCAGAGCAGGAGCCATATCAAGCTTTTATACATATGGAAAGGATGCAACCTAATATAAAACTAATCTGACCAGGTACATTCCAAAGATGCATTCTACTTAGAATTGACTAAATTCAACACTGACACACAATATTATCATTGATCCACTTCCAAGAACAACACACTAAACCAATTACCCATTTGGACATGTTGGGGGCGATTCTCCCATCCCGACACGCACTTTTCTGGCATGTCGGGATGGGAGAATCACGTGTTGGTCATTTTGCGGGATTCACGCATGCGTTCCCAATGCATGCGTGTCTCCCAGAGGCGGAAAAGAGGCGCAGTCGGGACTGCGCTGGAAACTGGCGGGAAAAGAGGTAATTTAAATCATTTAAAAATGTATTTTAAGTGCGATTATTGGACCCGGCCCAGAATTCGCCAGGCCCAATAACATCTCCCACCCTGTCAGGAGTATTTCACTCCAATGGGGTTTAGGATAGATCCTCACGTTCAGTGGACTAGTGGGAGACCCCGCCGGAGTGAAGGGGGGGGGCAATCAGGGCCTCCTAGGGGCACTGCCCACCAGGCAACAGGCAGTGCCAAGGGGGGGGGGGGGGGGGGGGGGCAGGGCCTGTTGTGGGAGGGGCCTATGGGCGATCAGTGGGGGTGGGAGGGTCTCATTGCCACTCTGCAGACAGAACCGGTTGGGAATAGAGGGAGGCCAGCGATCGGGGCGGGCTGGGTGGGGGGGCAGGGGGTGGTGCTGGACAACAGGACGTTCCTGGATGGGCAGCTGGTCGGGGCTGGCTCGGGAATGCTTATGGGGGCCTTGATCAGGCCGTGGAGGGAGTGGGGTTGGAGGGGCAGCACTGCGAGGGTCCTGGGTTGGCTATCGATCGAGCTGGCCAGCAAATGGGAGGCTGACAGATCGGGACCACTGCGCATGCGCAGAGTTCCAGAGCTGTCAGCCTCTGCCGTGAATAGGCCCAGCCCACCCTTTAATGAGATTCACAATCGGGACCTCTGCATTGCACAGAGTGGGGAGATTCAAGTCTGAAGTTGCACTGAATAAACAATCGGGATTTAGACCAGTTTTTCCACCAATTCAGCATTTTTGGGAGAATCACCCCCCATTATTACTGAAATTTCTCTGCATCAGCATTTCAAGTAAAGTTTGATAGAAATGAGGGCGTAGATTCAAGCACTGAAAGGAAAGCTCAAGTTCTTCATTCAAAGGATGTCCAACAATTGTTGTGGAGCTCAGGATAGTGTGTGGAGGCAAAACCATTAAAATAAATGAAGTGACAGTTACCCGGGGGGAACAATGGGCAAAGGGACTGCATAACTGATCATGAGGGAATACAGATCAGCAGCACCTTTCAAAAGGTGATCAAATGTGCTCCATACATCAACCAGTTTCCATATTTCCTCCCTCAGCATGAAAGTGGAGAAGAGAGCCCCATGTCTCCAATGACACCTGATGACCTTATGTACTTGCGACTAGGAGATAGCGCCTCATACTCGCCCAGTGAATCAGAAGAGAATCTCAACAGTCCAGTCAGCAGACAGGCTTCAAGCAGTAAGTAACAACAGTAAAACAGTAGACCACAAACTGAAGCATACAAACGCAAAAAAAAAACTTCTGAATGTTCCTTCTAAATCATTTTGGATTGTTGTTTAGAAATCAGCGTCTTACTGAAAATCCTCTTAACTAACTAATTTCAGTAAATCTCAGCTGAAACTGAGATCGGTGGCACCATGGTTAACATGGGTGCCTCATAGCACCAGGGGCCCAGGTTCAATTAAGCCTCGGATCACTGTCTCTGTGGAGTTTGCACGTTCTCCCCGTGTCTGTGTGGGTTTCTTCCTGGTACTCCAGTTTTCTCCCACAGCCCAAAGATGTGCGGGTTAGGTGGATTGGCCATGGTAAATTGCTCCTTAGTGTCAGGGGGATTAGCTGGGTAAATACATGGGATCACAAGGATAGGGCCTGGGTGGGATTGTTGTCAGTACAGATTTGATGTGCTGATCAGCCTCGTTCTGCACGGTGGGGATTCTCTGAAAAACAATTATTGTTGTAGTTTAGTCTTTAGAAATTTTTCATCTTCATTTTATTTGATGCTACATTTTAAAATGGGACTAAGTAAATGTTTATCATTTGTGATTAAGGTTCAGATCAAATTAAGATTGCAATCCCCATCTTAATTCATCCTGACCATTTCTTTAAAGAATTAACATCCATTTGAGATTGAGAGATTATGGTCCAGAATTTTACCGCCTCACCTGCCCGAGGCTGGTAAAATCCCACCTTAGGCCAAAGGCGAATGCCGTTCTGCGAGCCTCGCCCGCCCCAATTCCAGGGCGGGCGAGGCGGTAAAACTCCGGCCATGCTCTCTGTCCTAATCAGTATATCTTGCAACATATGATACATTTCTTTGAGATTCAATACCATTTAGGTCAGGCAAATAGTCTCAGCAAGATGTGTTCATCATATTACACCAAAACATATACACAAAAGAGGCATTCTCGTCTACTGGACAGACCAGGAGGACCGAAGGGCCTGTTTCCTGTGCTGTACCAAACCCTACTAAGATTTACAAAGAGCAATTTTGGAAATTATAAATTGATAGAATTGAAATTTTGAATTGATAAGTTGTGCTTTGATTTTTTTAAATCTATGATTGTGATCCATAAGATGATTGTTACCAGTTTCAAGTCTTGCCTTAGAAACACTCTCAGGTACAGCAGTTACAAAATAAAACACCTGTAAATAATCTGGACATTTTAATTTCAAGATGTGCTTGTAGTGCCTAATATTTAATGATATGACACCATAGGGTATGAATAAACTCAAAATTTTTGATCTGAATTTGATATTCCCGTCCCCTATGTTTGTTGCACATGAATAAGAAGTGAGACAATAGACCAGGGTGGTAAACATGTTGGCACCTTGTGTTGCTTTATCGTTGGGTTCTTGTTCACAACAACACAAAATGACATACTGAATCATTAAGAGTTGTTTGCAAGAGATAGGTCCTATAAAGGTTATGAGTTTTCCCCACCAATTTGTAGAGATAGTTGCAATCAAAAGGATTGATGAGGGTTGTGTGATATACGGAGATAATGTATGTTGGGGTTTGGGGTGTGGACTACCCCTTTAAGAGTGCAGGACAGGTGACCCAAGAGCAATTTGCTCCTCCCAGTGTGGGACTCGGTTAGTCTATAGTGCACATCTATAATAAAGTGTTCAAGTTAAGAAGCCTACCTTGTGTTCCTTCAGACACTGTACTTTGAGAAGTACATACATAATACGGAGGTCTCTATCCAAGGGTAATGATAGCGTACGTTGGCAGTTCACCATCGAAATCCAGACCAATATGTTTTGCGATCGTTTTCTTATCCTCAAAAGACCAACAACATCGTAGTTTGATATTTGATTTCTCACGCCACACAACTTGCTGGTCTCAAGTCGCACACAAAGGATAGGTTTGTGCTGCAGGCAGCCATCAACATTCATGTGTGTTTCCTCAAAAATGTTCAATTAGAAAACTCGTCACATGCATTTGCAGACTTTCACAAAGGGATAGAGTGAATTGGTGCCTAATATAACACAACTCCTTTATCTTTGAATTGCACTGTCCTGACACATGATTCAAATGTAACCTTCTTAAACAGGTGGAGACCCTTGCACCCCAGATTCTGAACTCAGCAATAGAGACAGCATTCAACTGGACAACCTTCCACCTCCTTACCTTGGACCATTCTGTGGCCGTGCCAGGGTTCACACAGATTTCACCCCAAGTCCATATGATGTGGAGTCTATAAAACTCAAGGTAAGACTGCGAGTGATCAGCGCTCGCTGTAGTTCAGGCTTCAGGAACAAAATTCTTATTGATATATTCTCCTGCAGTATGATCTCATTGTCTATGAACAATGTAGATGGTTTTATCCATGCACAGTTGAGTAGCCTTGGTGGTATGGAATCAATGTCTTACTTCATATTATTTAAACAAAAATGTTACAGGGAGGGTGCCAAAATGATTTTAAAAGGTTCCATTTTGGACAGGTCTGGCAGCATCTGTAAGGAGAGAAAAGAGCTGATATTTAAGTCCAGACCTGGACTCGAAACGTCAGCTCTTTTCCCTCCTTACAGATGCTGCCAGACCTGCTGAGATTTTCCAGCATTTTCACTTTTGATTTCAGATTCCAGCATCCACAGTAATTTGCTTTTATACATTTTGGACAGCCAGTGTTATGAATAGGGAACAGGTTTAAGTGTCTGGACTTTCTTGTTAATGTACTCTATTATAAAATAATCTGTGCTTTTTAAATTCATAATTTTGCAGCCAAAATGATGCAGCATTTCCAATGGATTTCTGATATGGCTATAGCAGAACAGTAGTAAATTCTGCTGTTACTGAATATACTGGGTTCCAGACTTGGACATGAGTTCCTGTGGGCTCAGTAGTGGACAGAACCTTCATCTGTCTCTTACCTGAGCACTCCTAACAATTCCTCTGTATCTGCTGTATTAGCAGTAAGAGTTTTAACAACACCAGGTTAAAGTCCAACAGGTTTATTTGATAGCAAATGCCATTGGCTTTCAGAGCGCTGCTCCTTCGTCAGATGGAGCGGATATCTCTGCTCTCAAACAGAGCATACAGAGACACAAAATCAAGTTACAGAATACTGATTAGAATGCGAATCTCTACAGCCAACCAGGTCTTAAAGATACAGACAATGTGAGTGGAGAGAGCATTAAGCACAGGTTAAAGACATATGTATTGTCTCCAGCCAGTGAGATTCTGCAAGTCCAGGAGGCAAGCTGTGGGGATTACTGAGAGTGTGACATAAACCCAAGATCCCGGTTTAGGCCGTCCTCATGTGTGCGGAACTTGGCTATCAGTTTCTGCTCAGCAACTCTGCGCTGTCGTGTGTCATGAAGGCCGCCTTGGAGCACGCTTACCCGAAGATCAGAGGCTGAATGCCCGTGACCGCTGAAGTGCTCCTCCACAGGAAGAGAACAGTCTTGCCTGGCGATTGTCGAGCGGTGTTCATTCATCCGTTGTCGTAGCGTCTGCATGGTTTCCCCAATGTACCATGCCTCGGGACATCCTTTCCTGCAGCGTATCAGGTAGACAACGTTGGTCGAGTTGCAAGAGTAGGTACCGTGTACCTGGTAGATGGTGTTCTCACGTGAGATGATGGCATCCGTGTCGATGATCCAGCACGTCTTGCAGAGGTTGCTGTGGCAGGGTTTTGTGGTGTCGTGGTCACCGTTCTCCTGAAGGCTGGGTAGTTTGCTGTGGACAATGGTCTGTTTGAGGTTGTGCGGTTGTTTGAAGGCAAGAAGTGGGGGTGTGGGGATGGCCTTGGCGAGATGTTCGTCTTCATCAATGACATGTTGAAGGCTCCGGAGAAGATGTCGTAGCTTCTCCGCTCCAGGGAAGTACTGGATGACGAAGGGTACTCTGTCCACCGTGTCCCGTGTTTGTCTTCTGAGGAGGTCGGTGCGGTTTTTCGCTGTGGCACGTCGGAACTGTCGATCGATGAGTCGAGCGCCATATCCTGTTTTTATGAGGGCATCTTTCAGCGTCTGGAGGTGTCTGTTGCAATCCTCCTCTGGCTGCTGTAAAGTGGAATGTGTCTACAGCGGGCATTGGGGGAAATGGTAAGGAGTAAAATAACTTCTAAAATTAAGAATGTACAATTTTAATCTATTAGTTAAAAAAAAAAATCAGACAAGTATGTCCCTGAAGTTCACCGCCACACCAATGGACAGGTGGGGTAGAATTTGGAATGAGTGCAGAGAATGCCGAATTTACTATCCACATCCTGCCTACAGTGCTTTAGATTTAATTTTTCTATTATTTACGTTTCTCTCATTCACCTTTCAGAATCTGACTGACTTTCTTTATAAACCTAGTCTATTGGTGCTGTGGAGTAATCATGCAGCCCTTCTTTGTAATGCCTCCAATTTTGTTTGCTGCTGTAGTGCCTATATGACAAAGCACAGAATTGTAAGGACCAGAACAGAGTCGGGCGGCACAGTGGCACAGTGATTAACACTGCTGCCTAACAGCGCCAGGAACCTGGGTTCAATTCTGACTTGGGTCACTATCTGTGTGGAGTTTGCACGTTCTCCCCTTGTCTGTGTGGGTTTCCTCTGGGTGTTCCGGTTTCCTCCCACATTCCAAAAATGTGTTGGTTAGGTGGATTGGCCATGCTAAATTGCACCTTCGTGTCAGGTTGACTAGCTAGGGTAAAATGCATGGGATTATTGGGATAGTGCTTGGGTGGGATTGTGCAGATGGGCCAAATAGTGGCCTCCTGCACTGTAGGATACTCTGAGAACAGTTTTCAGCATAAAAACCTTAGAATTGTACTTAACTATTTTGATAATATAGTTCAGTGTTGCATTAAGGTATAAAAGATGGTTGGAAACACTGCAGTGTAAACAAACACTCATTGGTGTATAGATAATGAAGAAATGATAGTACCATTTGCTCTTGTCAAAGATTCTGAAATTCTACATTTGATCTTTAACCTCATTTCAGTTATCTAACCTATTTTCTCCTTACTAACAGAAAGGAGATATCATAGACATCATTGAAAAACCACCAGTAGGTACATGGACTGGCATGCTGAAAAACAAAGTAGGATCCTTTAAATTTATCTATGTCGATATTCTACCAAATGAAGTAGAACAACCTCGGAAATCAAGGTTGTTCAGCAAGAGCAAGCGGCCCAAACCCAAGACCTTGCAAGAGTTATTGGACCGGATTAATCTACAGGTGAGACACACTACACATTCATGTGCAAAAATAAACACTAAAGGGGGAATTTTAACAAAGATGCTGGTCGAGCTAAAGTGATAAACAAAAATGGCAACACATTTGGAAGTCAGTTTCAACATGACAACTTCCAGGTTTACGTCTGACAACTTTGTTTGGACAGAGTTACATACACAAATCAACATGTTAGTGATTTCCATATTTAAGTGAACATATTCCAACAATATTTTAATTGGCATTGAAATCTAAACAGCACGTGCACTGGTTTCCTGAAATCTCTCAACGAAACCAAGGCAGAGTGAATTAAAGGCAATTCATGAGACTCAAAGTTAGGCAGAATACATCAACAAATACTCAGTGCTCGACTTCTTACTCGGAAAGGGTTTGTCGAGAGTACTTCTGCTGAGGCGCCAATTTGTGCATTTTTGAAACTCACAGGACAGGTGCTCTCATAACTATGTTAGATCGTGCCCCAGGGGGCAGCACGGTGGCACAGTGGTTGGCACTGCTGCCTCACACGCCAGGGACCCCGGTTCGATTCCCAGCCTGGGCCACTGTCTGTGCAGAGTCTGCATGTTCTCCCCGTGTCTGCGTGAGTTTCCTCCCACAGTCCGAAAGACATGTTGGTTAGATGCATTGACCCGAACAGGCACTGGGGTGTGGCGACTCGGGAAATTTCACAGTAACTTCATTGCAGTGTTAATGTAAGCCTTACTTGTGACTAATAGATAAACTTTACATTAGATTCAGGGTAAGGTGACTATCATCAACTACAACAACTAGCTTTGGAGAGACCTGCAGATGAGATAGGAGCAGCCAGAGACAGGAAATAATAGCAGAGAGGGAGGAACAAGAAAGGTTTGTAGGAAACATGACCTGCATACCAGGGTCTATAGGCAGAGTCAGTTTTGACCTCCAGGAGGTTTTCCACTTCTCCCAAAGGCTCAATGTGTCAAGCTAGCTGACAGTAGGCATCTGCCTCTTGATATTGGGCCTGCTGGCCATGCATTAACAATGGCTGTAAAAGTGATGACCAGCCTCAACTTCCTTGCCTCCAGAACACCACCAGAGAAATATTCAGGATCTTCCAATCAGATAAATGCATAAGGCAGGTCACTGATGGATTGTTTACCAGGGCCAGCAATTGTGTGAACATAGCCTATGATCATGCCACTCAGAATGAGTAGGCACATGGATTTGCATTTCTGGCTGGCTTCCTACAGGTGCAGGGCATTATTGACAACACAGACCTGCAAATTAACCAGGTACATATGACCACCACTGGATTGATGTAACCACCATATCCAATGGCCATTTTCCATACTCCAACCCTATTCTCCACACAATTCCAATTGATGCAGAGCAGTGCTGTAACCAACCATCCAACCATTACACATTCCCTTATTGATCCCATCAGTCCATGTGGTCCTCATCAATTCATGACTTTCCACTCCTTAACAAGAAACCAAAAAGGTGAGTTGCCATCCACAAGCAAGAATTGGCAACACGGGAAAGTGTAGTAAATTAATAAATTTTGAGTGATCCTGCAAATGAAAGGAAATTTCACAATATTACATTATTTTCAAACACCCTGGTCTTCTGAAAATACAAAAATGTTCTCATCAATATCCTATCACTTCTTTGTGGCCTCAACCAAACTAATGGCAGGCATCTTGTTCCCTTGTTCTGGCTGTTCCAATTGCTCAGATCCTTCTGAATGATATCTGGATCTTGGAAACTGTGAGGGGTCCCACCCAAGACTGCTCAGCCTGCACCTGTATAGGGGCAGACTCAGCTATTTAGAGCAAACAGCCGAGTTTTGGTTAATTTTTCTTCCATTCCTGAATAATTTAGTCCAATTATTGCTCCATCCAACACAGTACAAATCAGGAGTTGAACCTGGAACCTTCTGAGCTGTATGACTTTGAGAGGTATACCAGGTAGTACTTTTACCAACTTGTCCTTGTCCATTGCTGGATTCTACTCGCAACATATTGTAATATTGCCAAATATGGGTGAGAGAAAACAAAAGCATAGGTGTGAACCGAATTTGCCTTTTCTTAAATTAAACACAAAAAAATTACAGTTCAGAAGAACTCCTCTTGTAGGGTTGATAATGTCTTCTTCACAAACTAAACTGTATATTTCCTGTAAGAATGTCCAATGTGCATGGCAAATATCACAACAAACTGACTTACTTATGCATGTCCAGTGATAAAATAGAGACCTTTCTCTTCACTCTATCTGTAACTGCAACATTATATTCTGCACCATCTCCCTTCCTTTTCCTCTATTTACTCTATGAACAGTATGTTTTGACTGTATAGTGCGCAAGAAACAATACCTTTTATTGTATCACAATACGTGTGACAATAATAAATTAAATCAAATTCATCAACTCAGGATTATCACCATTAAGGGGAACCGAGAAGAATTTTCCACACAAACATATTACAATATGAACTATCTTACCACAATGGCTACTGGAGCTGAGTGTTAACTCATTTAAAAGTGAATTGACTAAGTATTTGAGAAGGCAACATTTAAAAGGAGGTGAAGAAAGGGCAGGGCAAAGGGATCAGAGTAAATAGTGAAAAATTAGACCTGGCATGTGTAATTAGTCTCTTGTACAGTAAATTTCAGAACACTAACTCAAACAATATATAGGAAAATACTGATTGAGGGGGGAAATTTAGGTCAGGAAACCAGGAGAAGTTACTGCTCTTCTTTGAATAGTGCCATGGAATTTTTAACATCTACCTGAAACACTGGAACTAACACATTTATCACCCCATCTGAAGGAGAGTTTTCTATAATAGTGCTCCCTCAGTGTGGCATTGAGGTGTCAGTTCAAAATTATGTGCTGAAGATCTGAGTGTGGCTTGAATCCATAAACAACAGCCAAAGTGATACTTCAGGATAAACATTTGGAATAAATCAGAGTTGTTGACTCATAAGATTGCTTCTTAGATCGCCTGTAAATGCATTCTATGACATTGAGGTTGAAAATAGAGTGCAAGCTTTAGGACGTAGAACAGCATAGCTGCTTGTTATGATGCAAGATGCCTATCCTCTAGGCTGTGACACTAATATTGGTTTTCTTTCAACATCAAGCTGCATTGCTTCTTGTGCCATATTCAAGAAGGTTTTTTTTGCCAATCTAAAGTTGCCTTAATGGCGGTTTTAAAAAATAGTGCATTTTCACAAGTTCAAAAAAAAGGTCCTGTGGCAACAGGTCAATAAGAAGTACATAAGAACATAAGAAATAGGAGCAGGAGTAGGCCATCTAGCCCCTCGAGCCTGCCCCGCCATTCAATAAGATCATGGCTGATCTGATAGTGGTTTAGTTCCACTTACCCGCCCGCTCCCCATAACCCTTAATTCCCTTATTGATCAGAA
The DNA here is from genome assembly GCF_964213995.1 of Mustelus asterias. Classification (NCBI taxonomy): domain Eukaryota; kingdom Metazoa; phylum Chordata; class Chondrichthyes; order Carcharhiniformes; family Triakidae; genus Mustelus; species Mustelus asterias. The sequence continues at coordinate 105,723,200 of NC_135804.1, forward strand.
ATCTATCTACCTGTGACTTAAACATATTTAACGCGGTCGCCTCCACTGCTTCAATGGGCAGAAAATTCCAGAGATTCACTACCCTCTGAGAGAAGAAGTTCCTCCTCAACTCTGTTCTAAACTGACTCCCCCTTATTTTGAGGCTGTGTCCTCTAGTTCTTGTTTCCTTTCTAAGTGGAAAGAATCTCTCTGCCTCTACCCTGTCTAGCCCCTTCATTATCTTATATGTCTCTATAAGATCTCCCCTCAGCCTTCTAAACTCCAACGAGTACAGGCCCAATCTACTCAATCTCTCCTCATAAGGTAACCCCCTCATCTCCGCTATCAACCTGGTGAACCTACTCTGTACTCCCTCCAAGGCCAATATATCCTTTCGCAAACAAGGGGACCAAAATTGCACACAGTACTCCAGTTGCAGCCTCACCAGTACCTTGTACAATTGCAGCAAGACCTCCCTGCTTTTATACTCCATCCCCTTTGCGATAAAGGCCAACATTCCATTTGCCTTCTTGATCACCTGCTGCACCTGCAAATGGAGTTTCTGCGATTCATGCACAAGGACCCCCAGGTCCCTCTGCACAGTAGCATGTTGTAATTTTTCACTATTTAAATAATAGTCCATTTTACTATTATTCCTTCCAAAGTGGATAACCTCACACTTGTCAACGTTATACTCCATCTGCCAGATCCTCGCCCACTCACTTAGCCTATCCAAATCTCTCTGCAGACTTTCCGCATCCTCCACGCAATTCGCTTTCCCACTCATCTTTGTGTCATCCGCAAACTTTGTTACCCTACACTCGGTCCCCTCCTCCAGATTGTCTATGTATATGGTAAATAGTTGAGGCCCCAGCACCGATCCCTGCGGCACGCCACTAGTCACCAACTGCCAACCAGAAAAGCACCCATTTATTCCAACTCTCTGCTTCCTGTTAGATAGCCAATCCTCAATCCACGCTAACACTTTACCCCCAACTCCGTGTATCTTAATCTTCTGCAGCAACCTTTTCTGAGGCACCTTATCGAACGCCTTCTGGAAATCCAAAAACACCACATCCACCCATTCCCCTCTGTCAACCGCACTCGTTACATCTTCATAAAAATCCAGTAAATTCGTCAAACACGACTTTCCCTAAGCTAATACGTTAGCTTTGATATTGTCTCCTTTTAAACACTAATAAGAGGCTGAGAGATTAAATGGCCCCTGCACAGTCTACATGGATCAAGATGCATGGGTATTGTTTTATTTAAGTAAAGTAATACAACATACTGGTATACTAATGGTAGCGTGTTCATTATTTCACAATGGCTTCTGTCTTGTCAATAATTAGTCTAAAGCAATCTCTATTCATCCATTCCTGGGTATTGGGCAAGCAGTGTGACTAGAGAGAATGGAGGTGTCAAGAGAGATAGAGCTGAATGTAGTCAGTACACATGTAAAAATGGACGTTTTGTTTTCAGACGTCACCAAGGAACAGCAGGCAGATGAGAAATAGGAGAGGCCTAGCATAGATCCTAGGGACAATTCAGACATAACAGTGTATGAGTGGGAAGAGAAGCAGATGATTCTCTGGCGACAACTGAATAGATAAAAATGGAACTGAGTGAGAGCACTCCCACCCAACTGGACAAGAGAAGGTGGTGGTGTAGTGTTAATATCACTGGACTATTAATCCAATGGTTAATACTCTGGGGACATGGGTTCAAATCTTAGCATAACAGCTGTTGGAATTTGAATTCAATTAATTTGTTAATTAGTTAATTGAAAAACATCAAGATTGAAAGCTAGTCTTTATTGATTGTCATTAAAAACCCATCTGGTTTACTAATGCCATCATTATCTTGTCTGACTTCCATTGGACTTTAGACCCACAACAATGTAGATGACTCTTAAATGCCCTCTGAAATAGCCTAGCAAACCACTCAGTTGCACCAAACCACTACAGAAAAGTCAAAAAGGAATAAAACGGGCAGAACACCTGGCATTGACCTAGGCAGTGGAAATGAGAATGGCACATTCACTGCTGTCAACCCTGCAAGTCTTCCTTACTAACAGCTGGAGGCTTGTGCCAAAATTGGGAGAGTGGTCTTACAGACTCGTCAAACAACAGCCTGTCATAGTCATACTCATCAAGTCATATCTTGCAGACAATGTCCCATACTTTCTCCATCACCATCTCTGGTTATTGTTATGTCCCCTGGCAGGACTGACCCAACAAAGGTGGCAATGCAATGGTATATAGTTGGAAGGGAATTATCCTGGGAGTGCTCAAGCTTGACTCCAAAGCTTGACCTGATGCCATGAGACTTTGTGGGCAGAACCCATGTCCCCAAACTACCTTGTTTGACTAGTCTGCAAGACCACTCTCCCAATTTTGGCACAAGCCTCCAGCTGTTAGTAAGGAAGACTTGCAGGGTTGACAGGATTGAATGTGCCATTCTCATTTCCCGGGATGCATAGGTTAAAGGGGATAGTGGGTAAATATGTAGGGATATGTGGATAGGGCCTGGGTGGGATTGTGGTTGGTGCAGACTCGATGGGCCGAATGGCCTCTTTCTGCACTGTAGGATTCTATGATTCACTGCAAAGATAATTCATTGTCTTAATGCTAAGATGTTTTGATGAGTATGACTATGACGGTGTTTTACTGCAAGGAAGTGCTTCTAATGGCAAGTAGATTATCTGTACATGTAATCACTGCAAGAAGTGTATTGATAACATCCCATTTCTACTTATATCACTATATCATTGTATTTCATACAAAAATGGATGTTCCCTCATTTCTCCATGGCATGTTATTTGAAGACAAGCTGTTGTTTAAATACTTGTGTACGGTGACTTAAATTCAGCTAAATATGTTTTGGATGCTAAACCTCTCCTGTATATTAACTGATGTTAAAATGCTGCGGATTGTTTTGCCTCTCTGAAGCAGGAGCATACCTCCACTTTGCTGCTTAATGGTTACCAGACTCTGGATGACTTCAAAGAACTGAAAGAGACACATCTGAATGAACTCAATATCATAGACCCTGAGCAGAGAGCCAAGCTACTCACCGCTGCTGAACTCCTCATGGACTACGACAGTAAGTGAATTTCTCTGGCTATAGATACAATGCTAAGAGCTGGAAATGAGCCATTAAACCACAGAACAGAGGTACCAATGCCAGGTAGCATACATATGGTGCCATGAAACCTTAATTATTTTCACAATGGAAATTGGCACGAAATCCTGAGCCACCTATATTTAAGTTTTACACCAAGGTTTTAGCTTCTACTTGGTCTATGGGCAGCACAGTGGTTAGCACTACTGCCTCACAGCGCCAGGGACCCGGGTTCAATCCTGGCTTGGGTCACTGTCTGTGTGGAGTTTGCACGTTCTCCCAGTGTCTGTGTAGGTTTCCTCTGGGTACTGCGCGTTCCTCCCACAATCTGAAAGATGTGCTGGTTAGGTGCATTGACCCGAACAGACGCCAGAGTCTGGTGACCAGGGGAATTTCATTGTAACTTCATTGCAGTGTTAATGTAAGCCTTACCTGGGATTAGTAAATAAACTTTATTTAAAGTTAACTTTAAACTTTATTTAAAAATAGTCAAATTAACAGCAGCCAATAAAGGTCCACATTTTTCATTCCAGGAATGAGATATTCCTGAAAATATCACTAGTGGATCAATTAATGCGGGGATGGTAAATCTAGAAACTTTACCCTTGCTGGTTCTTTTATCCAAGGCTAAATATCAGAAAGTAAATTTGGCTATGCATTTGCTGTCCACACAACAATAACATTCTTTTCTGGGTAAAGACCACACAAGAATGATAGACAATCAAAGCATGCCTTTGACTCCTAAAAGAATGGAGCCGATTTTGGTTAATAAGCAAGTAGATAAACAAACCTCTGGGTAATGAGAGTAGAGATAACTTCTATTGAAGTCAAAAGAGGGGATAGAGTGGCACAATGGTTAGCACTACTGCCTCACAGCGCCAGGGACCCGGGTTCAATTCCGGCCTCAGGTGGCTGTCTGTATTGAGTTTGCACATTCTCCCCATGTGTGTGTGGATTTCCTCCAGGGGCTCCGGTTTCCTCCTACACTCCAAAGATTGACCATGCTAAATTTCCCCTCAGTGTCTGGGGAATTAGCAGGGTAAATACATGGGGTTACCGGGCCTGGGTGAGATTGTTGTCAGTGCAGGCTTGATGTGCCGAATGGCCTCCTTCTGCACTGTAGCTTCAAAGAAGAAGCATACAAATGGGCAAGAAAAAGTAGCGTTAGACTTGACAATTGGGAGCAATTTTAAATTCATCAAAGGTGGACCAAGGGAGTGATTAAAAAGAGCAAAATCAGTTATGAAAGTAAGTTGGCAGGGAACGTAAAAACTGACTGCAAAAGTTTCTATGGTACGTAAAGAGAAAAAGATTGACAAAAACAAATGTAGGCCTCTTACAGTCAGAAATGGGGGAATCCATAATGGGGAATAAAGAAATGGCTGAGGAACTAAATTCATACTTTCCTTCTGTCTTCACAAAAGGAACACATGAATAACGTATCAGAAGTTCTGAGAAACACAAGTTTTAGAGAGGAGCTAAACAAAATCAGTATCAACAGAGAAATGGTTTTGGGGAAATTGATGGGATTGAAGGCGGATAAATCTCCAGGTCCTGATAATTTTCATCACAGAGTACTTAAGGAAGTGGCCCTAGAAATAGTAGATCCAATGGTGGCCATTTTCCAAAATTCTTTCGACTCTAGTATGGTTCCTACTCTTTAATACATTGGAGGGTAACTAATGTAAGCCCACTATTCAAAAAGGGAGGTAAAGAGAAAACAGGGAACACTAGGTCAGCAAGCATAACATTGGTAGTAGGGAGGTTACTGGAATCCATTATCAAAGATTTCATAGTACAGCATTTGGAAAGCAGTGGTATAATCAGAAAAAGTCAGCATGAATTTATGAAATGGAACTTATCTTGACAAGTCTACTGGAATTCTTTGAGGATGTAATTCGTGGAGTTGACCAGGGAGAACCAGAAGATGTGGTTTATTTAGACTTTCAGAGGGCTTACAACAAGGTCACACATAGCAGATTACTATGCAAAGTTAAAGTGCGTGGGATTGCAGGTAATGTTGTGAGATGGTTAGAAAGCTGGTTAGCAGACAGGAAGCTTTTTCTGATTGGCAGGCGGTGACTAGTGGGGTACTGCAGGAATCTGTGCGAGGATCCCAACTATTCACATTGTATATTAATGATTTGGATGAGAGAACTAAATGTGTTATCTCCAAACACAAATGATAGAGAGTCGAGTGGGCGGGTGAGTTGTGAGAAGGAGGCAGAGATGCTTCCATGTGATTTAGACAGTGAGTGAGTCTCCTCCCCCCCACCACCCCTATTCTTTGATCCCCTTTGCCCCAAGAGCTATATCTACTTCCTTCTTGAGAATATACAATGTTTTGGCCTCAACTGCTTTATGTGGTAGTAAATTCCACACGCTTATCACTCTCTGGGTGAAGAAATTTCTCCTAATCTCAGTCCTAAAAGGTTTACCCCATATCCTCATACAATGACCCCTGGCTCTGGATGCCCCCACCATCGGAATATCCTTCCTACATCTATTTATTCTATCTAGTCCTGTTAGAATTTCATAGGTTTCTATGAAGTTCTTGCTCATTCTAAACTCCAGTTAATTTAATCCTAACTGACTCAATCTCTCTTCATACCCTCAATTCCACCATCCAGGAATCAGTCAGGTAAGCCTTCACTGCATTCCCTCTGTAGCAAGAACATCCTTCCTTGGTTGGAGATAAAGAAATCAAAACTGCACATTATATTCCAAGTGTGGGCTCACCAAGACCCTGCATAATTACAGCAAGACGTTTCTGCTTCTGAACTGGAATCCTCTTGCTATGGAGGCCATTTGCCAAGCGTGATTTTCCTTTTGTAGATCCATGCTGACCCTGTCTGATTTTACAACTGTTTTCTAAGTGCTCTTGTATAAAATCTTTGATAATGGACTCGAGGATTTTCTCCACTACTGACGGCCAACTGGTCTATAATTCCCTGTTTTCCCTCTACCTCCCCTTTTAAATAGTGGGGTTACATTAGCTACCCTCCAATTTGTAGGAACTGTTCCAAAGTCTATAGAATCTTGGAAGATGACCGCCAATGTATCCATTATTTCTCAGGCCACTTCCTTAAGTACTCTGGGATGTAGATTATCAGGGCCTGGGGATTTATCAATTTCCCCAATACCATTTCTCGACTAATACTGATCTCCTTCAGTTCCTCCCCCTCACTTAGCCCGTGCTCCCCAACATTTCTGGTACGTTATTTGTATCCACCTTTCTCGAGGCAGAACCAAAGTATGTACTTAGTTGGTCAGCCATTTATTTGTTCCCCATTATAAATTCCCTTGTTTTTGACATTTGTCTTCACCAATTGTTTTTTCTTCACGTACCTATAGAAACCTATAGTCAGTTTTTATGTTCCCTGCAAGCTTACTCTCATGCTCTATTTTCCCCATCTTAATCAATCCGAGCCCTCCTTTGCTGAATTCTAAACTGCTTCCAATCCTCAGGTCTGCTGTTTTTTTTCTGGCCAATCTTCCTCTTCCTTGGATCTAATATTCCTTGTCAGCCATGATTTGGCCACTTTATCCATTTTATTTTTGTGCCAGACAGTAATAAATAATGATTGCCATTCCCCCTTGTGCTCTCCGAATGTTTGCCATTGCCTATCCACCATCAATTGCTTTCAGTAATATTTCCAATCCATCATAGCCAACTCGCACCTCATACCATCGTACTTTCCTTTGTTAGGATTCAGGACCCTAGTCTCAGGCACCCCCAAATATCCCCTGCCTCCACCGCCCCCCCCCCCCCTTAGGATTCAGGACCCTAGTCTCAGGCACCCCCAAATATCCCCCCACCCCCCCCCCGCCAGCATCCTAAACTCTGCCTGGACCCTGTTTCACAAATAACTATAAACCTGTTGGTCAAATCCAGCCAGTGATTACTATACCATACAGCTTAGGTAACCAGGACTCGGGAATGGTTCAGCGAGGAAAACAATCTTTTGCACAAACTGGTTTTTACCTTCAGTACTTCATTTCTAGCTGAGCTGCTACCTGAGGATAGCTTCCCCGCTCCCCTGTGCTTCTGCTACCTTCAGCCTCTAACCTCTGGCTGAAATGGTTTCTGGAGATGGCTGTCTCTTTCTTTCGTGCTGCTGCTTCTTCAACACCTCATCTGTGTCTAAACTGCTTCCTGGCTCACAGAACTCTGATGACTAATTGTACCAATTGCAAAGAACACCCCATTCCCAATGTTTAATTTTCCTTCCTTTCTCTTAATTGCTGCCAGATATGATTTACAAATTACATGGCAGTTTAATTTTAATTGTGCAGAGAAAATACATTCATTTTACTTGCATCCTACCATTCTGTGACAATGGGTATGTTTGCTTTACAGCAGGAAGTGAAACAGAAGAGCAAGGAGGTAATACTGATGCACAACTGTCAACCTCAGCTCCTCCGTGTGATATTCCACGGGATTCAGGCTGCTATGAAAGTTCAGAGAATTTGGAGAACGTGCAGGAACATTCTGAATTAAGCACCACTGAGGAGCAAACGCAAAGCCTTCCTACTGAAGACTGAGGTGGATCATTCAATGGATTCTAATGCTGACATCTAGTGGCTTAAAGAGTACAAGACAATGTGGCTTGAAAACTGCAAAAGCTTCTTGTGCACCAAGCCACAACATAATGAGAATTTGTATTCGAATAATGCTGTGAATTCAGTGCCTTGTTTTTGTTTTGTAAAATGTTTATCCCAATTCTCTTGTGCACCATTCAGATTTAGCAATTTATTAGAAAGGAACATTTTATGGAACTTTGTGCCATAAGAAATGGTGTGCAAGTTCAAAGATCCAAATGGGACTCCATTCCCTGAGATTACAGAACTGACAGCTGTGTGCCTTCCTCATCAGGAGATGCTGCGTGCGCAAATATTTGCCCACTTATTCTAACCTTTGATGAAGTTTCATCAGTGCATGCTGTAACTATAGAATAGCAGAGGTAGAAGGGCCAATTTTACAAATGTACATGTGTAAGTGGAGAGCTTTATTCACTGTCCATAGCTCTGGAAATTGTGGGCAAGCTCTCCACAATGTTCTGATGCCACTGCTAGTGGGCAATAGCTATATCCGTTATACTGCCAGCTATTTTGATTTTATCTGCCATTCTTCAAAGGCTGCAGTTGCATAAGGAACATGAGAATCTAATTATGGAAAAGGTCTGCTTGGTGATGTGTGCAATTACGTGCCCAAGATGATGTGCTGCAATTTTTTTAATAGCTTCTGTATATTTCAGAACTAGACTTCACATCTTTTTGAAATTCAATTAAATTTTGCATAAAAACTTTGTACTGATGAACATCCAACTTTAAAATCAATGGTTTTAAAGATAATTTGATTTGCAATTTTTAAAAAAAATTTCCAATTGGTTTTATAACCTATGTATTACGGATTCAATAAAAGATTTCTTTGCTTAATTATCAAATACTTCCATAGTTTGACAGTTACGTTACCTTCTTCCATCTAATCAGGTCTAGCTACACTACACCAATTCCTTTGATTCTCAACACATTTAATCTGGTCGCTCGCAATAATACATAATGCAAATCCAGCTGTAATTGTCTTGTTAAATTGATAATGCTGCCCCTATAAACATGACAAGGGTGGAAATAGAAATGTCACGGTTCGATAACCCTGCCAATGCCTGTTTCCATCTTAGAAACATGAGGCATATGTCTCTGCCTTACCTCAAGCTGTTCCCATAAAACCAATGTTATCGTGAACCTCGGTTTGCTGTGTGCAGCCGGCGTTTTGCACTGGGCAACCACACGTGCACAAGTTAAAAGAAAAATTGTGTGTGTGCAGCCTGTTTGTTCCAACTGCTGGGCAATGGTGTGCCCACATAGCTTAGAGTTTTAAACATTGCACAGACCCTCATACAATATTGTCACCTCCAGATTTGTTTTATTATTTTGGCCGACTCCCATTTTCTAAGAAATTCAACTCCTCCAAAATTCTGCTGTTTCCAACATCAAGTCCAACTCACTTCCCATCCTTTTTGACCTACATTCCATCAAATCTCCCAAAGAGCAAATTTTAAAATCATCCTCCTTGTATTTGAATGACTACACCACTCCCCAACTTTAATCCCCTCCAACCACCCCATACAAAAAGCAGAACAAATCTAATCCAGCCAATTAACATCCCAACAGTCTACTCTCAATCATAAAAAGGGTTGTCGACTGTTGTACCAAGCCATAGCTGCTCACCAATGTTCAGTTTGAATTAACCTTCCAGCGTCATTATGGCTTTCCTTCACACATGGACAAAAGAGCTGAATTCCAGGGCTGAGTTGAGGATGATTGCTATAGATATCGAGGCAGCATTTGACTGAGTGTGGCATCAAGGAACACTAGTAAAACTAAAATCAATTGGAACATAGGGGCAAAACACTCCAATGGCTGGCACCATACCTAGCACAAAGGAAAGTAATTGTGGCTTTTGGAGGCCAATCACCTTAGCCCCAATTGTTTGCAGGAGTTCTTTAGTTGGATCTAGAATACTCTCCTGGCTTCAGTTATTTCATCAATGATCTACCCTTTATATTGCCTGAGGTGGGGATGTTTACTGATGATCACAGGGATCAGTTCATTCACAATTTCAGATACTGAAGCAGTCCATGCATGACTTGGACAACATTCCGGCTTAGGCTGGTAAACGGCAGGTAAGAATAATGCTATACAAGTATCAGGCAGTGCAAATCCCATGGGAGAGCTTACAATCTTCTCATAGCAGCTAGGGCCTGTGATGCTGGTTGCAGTTCTCAAGTTTCTGCCTGTGTAGTTCCCATATGCCACTTGCATTGCTGGTTGGCATGAAATGCTGACTTCAGCAACAAACTTGTACGGGTGATTTCTGGCCACCACTTTAAAAAAAAAATTAATGAGACCTGGGTGATACTGCCATTGCAATATTTATTAGCCACCTTTAATTGCCTGAGTAGTAGTAGTACTAGCTAACAGGCACAGATCCTAGATCCCCATTGAGTAATCAGCAGGATGTTTGATCCATCAGTTTAGAGCACCTACACAGCTGCTGTCTCTCATGCACCTTTCTTTTTAAATCTAGAGTCCTGTGACTCAAGAGCAATCTTCTCCAGTCTCCATCCTCATTCATTCTTTTCCAGATTACTCGTGGTCTGTGGATTACCTGCTGCCAGATTCTCACGATACCATCCACTGCCCAATGAAAGCATCCGTTATCATACACAAGAGGATGACGTGAAGGAAGTTTGATCAGAGGAACATTCTTCTATTCCCGCCGTGTAAATGCCGTCAGGCCCCCCTACGTCTCAATGCACTGGTGTACAAATTTCTCCTGTGAAAAGATTGAGTAATTTAAGGCTAGCTTAAAGTGTGCTTCGCAAATGACTTAAGGCAGTAAACAGTACGTTAAGCAGATGGAAGAGATTTTAAGGTTCTGAACTGTGTAATGCCTGTTCACAAATCTGAGACAGCTAGAATCATAAATTAGGACGAAGCTGCCTTATGAACCACTCGTATGTAGTTCTGAAAATGAAAGAGGTCATGGTCATCATTGCAGCCATTTGTCACTTTCTCAGTCTTCTCCCAGTGAAGGTCTTTCTTTCCATTACTGCATTTCACTTTCCTACACCTCCTTCCAAAGTCTTGCTCCTTCCATTGAATGCATCCTTGGATGACAGAATTTCACATGAACCCACTACATCGAGTGTCCAGCAATTCTTTTCATTGAACAGCCCCTTTGAGTGTTCCAAAAATGTGGATTTTCCTTGTACCGTGCCATTCATTTAAAATTACTAAATTTTTTAATAGAAGTCAAACACTTATGTCAAACATGCTTAGAATGGTCACTCTTTCTACAACACAGGAACAGATCATGCGGCACAATTAGTCGAAGCAAACCATACGAACCAGATATAGGAGGCATCTTAATAGAATTCCACTTTAATAGAATTCTTTCTTTGACCTCCTACTTTGACACAAACATTGGGCGAAAATTATATTTACTCCCATCCAGAAAATATTATTCCTCACTTCTCATTATGATGGGTATAACTCCTTTCCAGGTCTAAATGCAGCAGAAGTAGTATTAAAATGGGGGTCTGCATCAGTTGTAAATACTTGCACATAGCTTGAAAATCCCCCATATTTTGAGTAATGATGGCATTGATATTTTGCACCAGCAAAACGTGAACTCTCCTGCTGGCTGCCTCAGTGTCCACACTGAATTTCTGGGCCAGTGTGTGTCATGATTAACAATCACTGCAGGAGTGTAAACGTGCTTGTTTTGCACATGAAGTGTGCGGGGAAAGAAAAAACAGTTCAAAATTGGGCATCAAAGTCACTCAGCAGCTAATAGCATTGGGAGGCAGGATGACCCTTCAGTAGGATTATTTTAAAGGCCTGTCGTGAACCCAATCTCAGCCACTCCATTAAGGGGGATGGAAAGGGACCTTGCCTCTTACTAAGAGAAAATTAAGGTCCGCAACTTCAGCATGAATTCTTTTGATTAGTTAGTGTTAAAACGGGGATGGGGACTGTTGAAGAATTTTTTTTTTATGGATTTACACCTGAAGTACATCATTTAGGAGCTCAATTATCCATGATTGGAAAATGTCAAATACTTTTTTCTCAAAGCAAAGCAGAAAATGCTATACCCTCAGGTATAAATGATTTGAGGATCACGAAACTTGCAATTTAAAAAGCAGCAGTTTTAATATAGTTCAATTATAAAACTATTGAAACCATTATTCCAATTTAATCTCTAAATATTGTCACACCTACTAGGGTAATGTAATTCATGGTATAAGGTGAAACAATCAACTAACTTCTGATGGCTGAATGAGAAGATCAAGAAATAATTTGTACAATTCTGTGCCCCGTCCATTAAACAAGTAATTATTTAATCCTATTTTTCCCAGACTTTCATTTCGTGCAGCTTTGGAGTCATTTATTCAGTGGGCTTGTTTATGAAAAATGAAGTTAGTTCAGACCTCAAAACAAAACTGTACACTTATGAACAGGCCAAATAAAATGAACATATTGCTAGTAGCAATTATTAGCAAAGTTGGAATTGCTACTGAACATTGGGAGAGGTTACTGTAAAGTTGTCACAAGATTAAGACAATTAAGGTTCTTCAAAAGGGATTCATGATTGTATAGCTCACCCTACCACAATTACTTGATATTTTTAAAAAAATTATGGGCCCCAAGAAATCCTCCACCTCATGTATTATCCACTGCAGTATTAAATATAACTATTCCTTCCTGTTTTAGGTCACTACAAATATCAAGGAATGATACTGGCTAGAAAGTCAGACAGGAAAAGTAGTTCTTATTAAATAGAAGTGAGTCAATATCCAAAATGGTTTTTCAAGTAAATTAAATTGCAAGGTTTGAACACTCAAGTTACTGGGAAAGATACTCTTGCCACTGCGTGAGCCTATAAACAGAAAATCTCAAATTGAACAGTTCAATATTGATCCAAAGTCCCTCAAAGGAATAAGGATCAAAACATTTCACAGTTTTGAAATCACAATTTCATCAGACTGTCAATGCAATGAAGTTTGTATCCATCAGGAAGCATGTACGCAGATAGTATGCCATTTCCAAATGACATTCTATTACAGTTGGGAGTGACAGAGGGTGTTCAAGTGTGAAGTTTATGAAGCCCATGGACAATAGCCATCTCACATAGAATAAGAAACTGCTGCAAGACAATGGAAACACACATGAAATAAATTACGGATAAGTACAAGAACTGTATTCATATACATCATTCTTATTTACAGTTAGATACATTAATTTAATTGCAAAGGAATACATAAATGAAATAAAGGAATCATAAATTAACAGTCACTCAAAATATTGAAAAGGTGTAGAACAATTTCCTAAAACAGTAATTTTCATTATAAACAATGAATACAAAATTTTTTTGCATTTAGTTTCACGTATTTTATTCAAACAGTAGGACACAATTTTACTTACAGAACCAAAAAGGTAAACCTGAGGTAAAGGGCTTTTGAAGTCACACGGAATGATAAAAGGGAATGGGTAAACTTCCCTTTAGTGTTTGCGACACACAATAAATACATGAACTAAACTTTTGGGACAGGTGCCTTTTGACATCTAGATGAGCAAATCTGTTCATTGCTCTGCATTAGGCGAGTTTTGATTCCCTGACACTACCCCTTTAAGCAGATTCACAGATGCTCCCACTGGAATGTAAATGATATTTGCAAGCTATAGTTTAGTAAACTGTGCTAAAATATCTTGCGTCTTTGAAACAGTGACCATTGACACATGGCGATAACAGAAGACAGAAGTAGGATTAGCTAATGGTCAAGATTCTGCTTTATTCACTATAACAGCATCAGGTGACTGCAGAACAGTCATGGCACAAATTGAATGGCATATTGAGCATTAGTCATCAAGAATAAAAGTGTCCTTTAAACACCAACCCTATGTAGCAGAAGTATGAAATACTCTTGTCCTCTTTCCTTCCCTCCTTTCAACCTCCACTAGACCCTGCTAAGATACTAATTAATTAGCAACAATTACTATACATGGATTCTATACTACATGGTTTAAGATTAAGATTCATTACATTTAAAATTGAAATATTTTTTTAAAATGGTAATTATCCATTGTCTGACTTGGGTTTAGAGTCAGGCTTTTTAACACTTGCCTCTGATCAGAAATTTATATCTTTACCTTAGTATGTGGTCTAGAATTGAGCTCAAGTAACAGCAGTGGAAGGATGGTGCCGAATGTCACAATTGGCAATATTAAGATTTAGGTATACTACAAGTACCAATTAAAAGACTGAACTGGTCTCATAGCACTGGACAAAACTTGAAGCATCAGCAATTTCAATCACAAGCTTGTACCTTACATTCAACTCAAAAATCATAATTGGTCTAAAATATTTAGTCACAAGAAATTGCAGATGCTAATTATATTGTACTTCATCTCAGTCACTCCAACACAACATTGCTCAATCAAACCTTGCATGGGTCTAAATATAACCAATTTGATACCAAATTATCCAATGATTGAATAAGTGGAAAAATGGAAAAATCCCTAAAAATATAGACCCTCATTTCAGACATGCACTGCTCTTTAAGACTAAGGAACCGAAAAGTTATTTTGCAAAGAAAGATTAAAGTCACTCCCAAGAAGAGGTAAAATATTTGCTCTGACAAATCCTGGCCTAAAATTGGTTTCCTTCAAATCATTTTTGTTGTCCTAATTATACAATCTTAGGAAATCAACCACGCATGCCATCATAAAGCTCTCCACTCCCACAACAAAAATTACCCTATGAAACAGAATTCTTCACCAAGTCCACCCCTGCATTTAGACAATTGACTTTTTTTTTAAAGAAAATGTCCAAAATATATTTAAAGGAAACTGTGCTCATTCATAGGGCAACGAAACCATCAAGTGTATAATAGTGGTTAGTGGAGTCTGACAATTTATGTTTCCATAATGCATACACTTGCCATGAAAGGGTAATAGGCAAAGGATCATGTTTTGTGAAAGAAACAATTTTTTTTCCCCTTTTAGAAATGTGTTAATTCCTTCAATTTGACAGAAGTCTTTTGTTCCTTCTGCACAGCATGAAAATGCTGTACTTCAAAAAGTAAACTCAGCCAGAGATTCTGCGTCCATTTTCTATTCATTGCCCCCTGTTGGAAAGTACATGGGTGAGCACAGGAGGAGAAGATCAGACCAAGTCGCGATGCCCTCCCTCCTCAAATAACCCATCCTTGCTTGTTGAGACTTGCAACTAGTATGGCCAATCAGGTAAGAAATTGGAGGACTGCAGCACCTCCAAAACTGTACTTCAGTGGGAATCAATTTCCTCAAAAAGTTACAACAAAACAAAATGGGTAGGGGGAGGGGAAGTTTTTAATCATTTAAGCACTTTGAGTACACACTTTGTGGACATATTCTAACTTCAGACTACTGGAGGAAAAAAACTGCTTCCGAAAAAATATTTTCTACATCATAGATTCAAATTTTGTTCCACATTTTACTCCCCATTGATTTTAAATTAAATCCCCTACTGAGGTTCATTTAACAAAATTAAATTCATCTCAAAATCAGGTCCAACACTGCTGGACATAAATTAGCAAAACAAAATATTAACGAATGATGCTTGGTGATAGTCAGCACTTGATTCTGAACATTATACAACTACTGGATATTTAGTAAATTGCCCATTATGGAGCATTTTCAAGATATCTGAAGAAAGAACTTAGATTTATATAGCACCGTTCACAGCTAGGAGATTCCAAAGTGTTCTACAGTATTTAACTGTAGTCACTATAGGAAAAGACTAGCCAATTCCCATACGATAAAATTTCAGAAACAGCAACTTTGTAATGACAAGACAACATGTAATAACCGTTTAGAATGAGGGATAAACATTAACCAAGACATTAAGAATATCACCTCTGCTCCTTTTCAAACAACACCACAGGATCATTTACAGCCAACCAAGTGGGACTTTGAAAACATCCCATCAACACCAGCACTTGGGGAAATGCAGCTCTCCCTCAGTCCCCATACTGACATCTGAACCTGGTGGCAGTAATAAAATGTCTCCTCTGATCCTTCAAATGTGAATCATACTGGATATGAGTTTTTGGCATCTTGTATAATCTGAAGCAAATCCTCAAATTCCTTCATCCATGAGCAGTGGCTGATAGAAATCTGACTCCTCAGACGCAAACCATCTTCTCTGCCACTGAATCCCAAGGTTATCAGAGAGACCTCAAGACTCAGTCTGTTTGTCCTGATCTGTGATCAGCATCAAAAAGGGAGCATTCATCTGGTACAGAGGGTGGCCCCATGGCTGAGGTATGTTTCTCTGCAAATTTGCTTCCTGGCTGCCCGGGAAGAGCAGCAGATGCTCTTCCCCACTGACAGCCTTCGGAGAACTTCGTACCTGCCCAAGCATCCTGGACAGAAATTAAAGAGGTTAGCAGCTGTGCGTCACAGGCACATCTGGATGCAATGTAGAAAGAGGGTCATCCACTTTCTCCACAAAACCAAGGTGAGTATGTTGTTAGAACAATGCTTGTTGCCTTCATGACAACCATAGTGTGTCTGAATGAGGGGAGGGAGTGACAAAGAAAGAAGTGCAAGACCCAGCAGCAGATGCATCACAAGATTTAGATGCATGCAGGACAGAAGTTACAGACTCCCACTCCATCAATGTACAAGTACTGAGAGAGCAAAAATGCAATGGGACAACCAGGGGGCGCCATTATCTGTCAGAGAAATGCATGCTGATGTTGTCCAAAATGCAGACTTGCCCTTTCCTTCAGGCACACAAGATCCTAACACCTGCAGAAGTGGGAGGAGTGTGTGGGGCTGGGCATTCATGTGGGGCTGGGCATTCATAGATGGTGAAGCAGGAGAGACAATGAAGCAGGAGTGTAGTGAGGAGAGAGTGTAAGTAAAACTCAATTATGGTTTCAAACACTGTGTAGGTCGATAGAAGAGGGATGGCAGAGGGATTGTGAATAACTTGAACCTAATTATTTGCGTTGCTCAATGCAGGTCTTCACCTTCCATAGGAACAACCTGCTGTACTGTCCGTGACTCTGTGGTCAACTTCTGAGGAGGGGATTGAAGACTCAGTGGGTGCGTTGCCACATCCTTCTCCCTCGCTCCACAAGTACTGACAGTTACCTTGGTGAGTATGTGATAATGGTTAGAATTGAGGTCACAGCCTAGTGAGTACATCACAATACATGTCAGAGCATCTGATAGAGGCAACATCTGAGGGGCCAGTCAGAGGTGGTTGTACAGCCTCTTTGGCAGTGACTCCAGTAGCTGCAGCCAAAGACTTCTGACCTGAAGCACCTGCACAGGAGCCCCTTGACATTCTGGGTTTTCTAAGCCTTGGGAAATAAGGAGGACAGCCACCAGGGTCATCTCATGCAACAGGGTATAGCACCCAGCAGTCTGCCTGCACTTCAACTGCAGACATTAGTATTGCATCATGCAGAAGATCAGAAATGTAACAGAAAGCACCTGGCTACACCAGGGTGCCACAGGTATTCAAACTTTGTGACTGAGATTATATAGTCTTGTTTACTTTATTCATGTATTGGGTGGTCTGATTATCAAGTCCCTACAGTGCAGAAAGAGGCCATTTGGCTCATTGAGTCTCCAACAGAGCTTCTTACCCAGGTCCTATTTCCATAACCTCACAGTTACCCTGCTAAGTCCCCTAACCTATACATCTTGATGCACTAAGGGACAATTTAGAATGGCTAATCCACTTAACCTGTACATCTTTGGGCTGCGAGGGAAAACCGGAGCACCCGAGGAAACCCACGCAGACACGGGGAGGACGTGCAAACTCCACACAGACAGTCACCCAAGGCCGGAATTGAACCTGGGTCCCTGGCACTGTGAGGCAGCAGTGCTAACCATTGTGCCACTATGCCACACTTGACCTGGCAAGCATTGAGCATCTGCATAACAGCCAACAGTATTGTGTAGGTGAAGTGTTAACCTCTGATTGGGAGGACAAGCATGGGGTGCTGAGTTGACAAACAATATGAATCCCCCATGGGTGTAAGGTCTAAAGCATAGAGCTCTATAAAGTCATCATGCCTGCGGAAGCTGATGCAAATGACGGATTCCCACGTCTAACACCCTAGCATTTGGTGCAGCAGATTCAGCCTGCCGACCTGCCTGCTCTGATCCATCCTCCTTGGTTCCTCCAGGTCAGAAGTCAGTAACATCTCCCCTCTGAGCTTGTCACACAGATAATTCTAGAGACCTCTGAAGTGCAAATCAGAGAGCTCTGCCAGGACAGTTAAAGCAGCAGAACCTCATTTTCAACATGTGGAGATGCAGGTGTTGGACTGGGATGGACACGGTGAGAAGTCTCAACACTAGGTTAAAGTCTAACGGGTTTATTTGGAATCACAAAGCTTTGGGAGCGTTGCTCCTTCATTGGGTGAGCTAATTTTCAACAAGCTGATTGATCAACAGGGTGACAATTGGGTAGACAATGGAATTAATTATAAATGCTCCCTGGCTGGAGTTCGAGGGTGCCTCATCAGGTGTCATCAGCCAGGTCTTGAGCAGATAACCCCCATCACCCAGAATCCTTCTGTGCAGTGGCAAGCATCATGAGAGCTCCTAGGGAACCAAACACACATCTTTGTGTTTTGTGTTGCACCCCAATTGAACATTAATAGAGTTCAAGCCTTTTCTTTTGATGAGTCACAATGTAATCCCAGGGAGTTCTAATCACCACATGCACGCAAATTGATAACCCCTTGCACTTGTGCAACCCGAAATGGCCCTGGAGCCCGCAGATTTTTCAGCCGGGCTCTCTTGGTCCATTCTCTATTGTACAGTCTCTTTGATGCTTTAAGCAGGGCTTTTACTATTTCTTTGATGCAGCAATGGACAGCCACCTGGGAGATGCCACACATGTCCCCAGTAGAGCCCTGGAAGGAACCACTGGTGTAGAAGTTCAACGCCATCATGACTTTCAAAGCCCCGAGTCCCAGGGGCCATAGATCATCCTGCAGCAGAGAACATGGGTCAGTGATAGTCACCAAGACATCTGCAATTGTTGCTGTAGTTGTCTCTTGAGGTAGTGGAGGTGAGACCTGTATACTCTGGGACGTGGCAATGATTTGACTAGCTTCTGGTTGGCTCCTTCTTGACCATACTCAGCCTTTGTAACACCTGCATGCTGTGCCCCTTGATGGCCTTCTGCTATTTGCACATTTGGACCAGTTCCAGCCTTCTTCCATCCATGACTCCAGTAACATTGGGTGGATGAGAAACAGGGTGGCTCCAAAAATGATCCAGGTTCACTGTCCTTCAAGAAACACCTAGAGCCTGTGCATAAAGTCACAAAACCCTCTACCTCCCCACTGTGACCTTGTCCTCCTCCAAGAAGAATCAGACTTCTCTTCCATCTTTTGAAGAATATGGCCAAGTTGAGGAGGTCAGCTCCAAGTAGGTCAACCTTCCTCCCACAGGCCGACTTGCCTGCTTGCTGCCAGCTTTAACTTGTCAGGAAACGGAAGGCCATGATGTGCATCACACTAATTCCAAAGGCAACACTGAAAATCACTACAATTTCCATGTTGGAGAGAATATGCTAAGCCATGTCACAGTTATTGCTTCCTCCCCGTTGCTGGGAGAATTCAGGACTCTGCATCAAACTAGCACATAACATACTCAACGCTTATTTACAATAATGCACACCCTCAGATAAACTGGAATTTTGTTAGTGAATGCAACAGGTGACTATAGCTGATTACATTTCCAAGGTACTTCATTGACTGACATGAAAGGTACTCCATAAATCAAGCCCTTTCTTTCCATCATTACACATCTGGAACTTCAAAACAAATACATTAAATAGACTCACAAAGTCTTTGAGTGCATTTCTTCAAACACAATACACATGCCCAAACATTGTCAATTCTAACTATAATTATAATGCAGTCCTGATTTTTAAAGAAATTTGGAAAAAAATCAGATACAAGCTATTATAAACTCCCTGAACTGAGAGTTTTACCATAATTTTTATGAAGGACACAATCAATTTAAAAAGAATATTGGAATGTGTTATGAACTTGATTTTAAAAAAATCTCCAAAAATCACTTATCTTTTGAACACTGTTCCTGGCTATATTTCAGATAACTCTACTTTTCCCTATAAGGTTCACTTTATTTACAGGATACATCTGCAACACTGTACCAATAACATTTTGCGACAATACTATTTAAATGACATTAACATTTCAGGATATTGAGCAACAAGGATAGGACAGACTGGTATTAAAATGCAGTCGAGATCTGATGCACATGCGTGATCTGTCCAGTTTGTAAAATCTTTCCCAAACTCCACCCATCTCTCAGTACTCAAATAGGGAACATAACTTTGAGGCATTGGAAAGCATTAGCTGGGAAGGGTCAGCAGTGAATTGCAACAAGTAGTCTGCAAAGGAGGCTGAAGGAATTAAAATGCTGCAGAAGATCCCTAATTTCAGACATTTATAGCTGTGAAAACCAATTAAAATTAACAGGCAGGTTGTCATCCAGGAAGGTGATAAAATACAATTTGCATATTTTATTTAATTACTCCGATCTCCTTATACTGAAGGTTGACAACAATTTGAAAAATGGCTAATGAATAAATCTGCATTTGTTTGTATAATCTCATGCAAAGCAAAGTGCAGCAAGTGTTGAGTTTTATGGAGAGCCTTGTGCCGATTATAAATCCCATCATAGTTTAGTACCTGCACAAATCAGGTTGGCACTGGGTAGAATAGGCTCAGTCTCAGCAAGCGACTCCGATCCTGTTCCTCATCCTCTCTTGCCCCAAATGAAAACACTTACTGTGTACGAAGTGATACATCAGACTGCGCCGGAACGAGGCAACTTCTTGCAAGCTGTGTCCAGCATACCTTCTAATTCTATCTTTTACTCTTGTTCCCTGCTGCCATCAGATTTTTGAATGGACCTACCTTGCATTAAATTAATCTTTCTCTAAACCTTAGCTATGACTGCAACATTACATTCTGCACTCTCGCGTTTCCTTCTCTATGAAGTGCACAAGAAACAATACTTTTCACTGTATGCTAACACGTGACAATAATAAATTAAATCAAATGCTCTAAATTTGTAGTCTGAAATTTATTCCTTTACACACAAAAGTTCTGGGAATACTAAGTGAGCGTGAGAAAAACGTCAATGTGTTCTGTAGGGCCCTCCATCGAGAAACTCTCCTGTAGAATCATAGAGTGCAGAAGAGGCCCTTCGGCCCATCAAGTCCGCACTGACACATTAGAAACACCTGAACTTGCACCTAATCCCATCTGCCAGCACTTGGTCCATAGCTCTGACTGTTATGATGTGCCAAGTGCTCATCCAGATACTTTATGAAGTATGTGAGGCAACCCACCTCCATCCACCACCCTCCCAGGCAGCACATTGCTGACTTCTAACAGTTCTGAGGAGCGATCCCATTTTGAACATCAAGCTGACTTTCCCTTTCAAACATTAGTAACTAAGCTGCTATGCATCTACTGTTTTTATTTCAGGTTTCCAGTATTCAATTTTTAATTTTATCTTTATTTCTTCACAATGGAAGCCACGTTTCGTAAAACTTTCCATTCATAAAAGTAAATTAACCCAACATTCCTAATAAGGTATACGGCATTTCAAAAATATTCTTTCATAAAGATATTAAAAGCATCGACTGCTTTTGCATATAATATTGTGACTTTAAAACTAACTGAAACACAAAAACAATGCTCCTGATGAAATGATTCAATATATCCAAACAATCCTTTCGATAGGGTAAAATCTTCATTATTAAAAATAATTGGATGACTGAGGTCTTTTCAGTATAGCAAGCTTCATCTCTCAGACAAATGTTAAAATAGCTGATTGGTGTTGGAAAAAATATTTAAAATTCACACTTTCCAACAGGTGCCAGAATACATTGAGCAAAATCTTAGCAACATGCAAAAAATTCTCAAGACTCGATGTTCCCCTCAAATTATTTTGCCAGATCGCCCACGAGAACAGTAAATTAGTTAAAAAGGGACCTCAAGGACAATTTAATACCACAGAAACATTAAAGATGAGACAAAACCAATTTTTCATTTCTTGATAGAAATCTCTAGATGTAGATTTTCTCTACATCTAGAGAAAAAAGTACTGACATTGTCACAAGACAAAGATTTTCATGTGTGCTTACCAAAAAGGAAGGCAAAATAAGAAAATAAGAAGCCTTGGCATAATGTTCAGCCTCAAACTTGGTTAAACTACGGGGCTGTCTCTCCCAATTCCATCTCACCAGCAACAAGCTTTTTCTCCCTTACTCAGATGAGCTTCAAAAAAAAAAGTAATTCATAACACCAATTAGTTGCCACCAAACACATTAGGAAACGGAATTAGCCCCTTCACAATGAGTGCTCAAACTTTCATGCTTACTACAAACAAACCAAGATGGAATTGGCTTTAAACTTCCACACATTCATTTCCCTCTTGACCACAGTCAGAATTTTCAGTTCTCTTCCCAGATCTTTTCAGGTGTCTTTCATGTTAAACCGTTCCTGTTCCTGCTCTAAACAATTTCAACACTCATGCATGCTGCAGCAGGAATTGACATACCATATGGAATTCCCACCCAGAATGCTCAATGGCATTCAATTGCTGTAGTGATCTTGTGTGGCAGATTGTGGAGAAGTTGGGATGAGAAGAGGGAGAATTGAGTGATGCTATATGGCTGAAGAGAACAAATTAGATAGAAGCGGTTGCAAAAAGAACCTGATTGAAGATGGAAAGAGTGTCTGCATGAT
Organism: Mustelus asterias; assembly: GCF_964213995.1. NCBI lineage: Eukaryota > Metazoa > Chordata > Chondrichthyes > Carcharhiniformes > Triakidae > Mustelus > Mustelus asterias. The sequence goes on from NC_135804.1 coordinate 105,745,672, forward strand.
CTGGAAAGGAGAGGAGCAGGGTAGGAGCAAAGAAGAATGAGTGCCATTATGAACTCAAAAGGGTTGTAGATGTAAAACGCCTCTGAAAGGGTGAGTGTGGTAGGATTGGAAAGGTTTGGAGGAGCTAGCATGCCTCTGAATTGTGAAGGCAGTTAGTGGGTGGGATGGGAGAGAGAAAATAAGAGGAATTACCTGGAGTGGGATGTGGTGATTGAAGATAGCTCTTAGTGGGATGATAATTTGATTGGGCTACAAACACAAATGTTGCATTCTTAAATTTGAAAATTGTTTGAAGTTAAGCAGATTTCACTATAGAGGCAGCATTTGGAAAGAGGGTGCATACTTTTAGTTAGTTGTTTCATTCTCATCTAGAATGATCGAGTTCCTCATTTGTCTTTCGGCTTTTTATTGAAATTCAAAAATCTTTTTGCACTATTACAATATCTGCTGCTTCAAAAAATAGGAAACTAATTCCCAAGTCGCAAAATGCAAGAATAGTTTTTAATAAAATGGAGACATCCTTTCCTTGTATAATTTGCAATGTGGACTTTGAAGGACTGGGAAAGGCACCAAACATTAACATTTTCTTGTGGTGTATATATATATCAAATTATCTTGAGTTTAACCAGAGTTTTAAAAGGTCAAAGGAGTCAGAACATTCTTAAACATCAAACACCGTAACAGCTGAACTGTTCGGCTGTTAAAGAACTCGAACCCTCAATTAAACAAACTGTTTAAAAAAACATACTGGCTTATTAGAAGGGCAATGCCAATATACAGCTCAAGCTGGGAGCAGTGTTGCTCGGGGGAAAACAAAGTTAGATATTCCATGTAACAGGAGACATGGTGTCATTACCAAAGTACCTGCAAACTGCTATTTGTGATCTCCAAATTTCAACTTAAAATGCCCGATTTCTGATCACAAATCAAATTTGGAGTTAAGGGGAAAGCAAGATGAAGCCATAGCAGATACTTGGGCACTAATCTCTCAGTTAAAGCACTGACCCTTCAATAATGTATTTTCTCTTTAATTCATAATAGTTGGGTGCAGTGAGGACAGTTTTTTTTGCACAGATTAAACAAACACCAAGATGAGAAGATGGAAAGAGGGTTCAATCTTGAAGGGTTTTTTTTGTAATTTACCCTTCACCATGATGTATTATAAAACCCCAAAAAGCTGCAACCTCTCAAACACATTTTTTTGTTGCACTGAAACTAACTTGAGACAAATGTTTATTTGGCAAATTTCAAATGAAACTTCAATGACAACAACATATAAAATTGACTGCGATGGTTTTTCATTTCCACAGCGCTCCTCCATTGTTTGGCCAAAAGAATGTATTGCAGGAAGTAGCAGAATCATAATCAGGTTAGGATCTTAACAGAGAAAGGCACCCTCACAAATGGCTAAAGATAGCTAAATTGGACAAGTTACAGTGCGGACTGAAAGCTTATGCTGCTGGAAACTATTTAAAACATAAGTTCAAATCATTCTAATCTTCAATTGTTTCGGACTTGTTTACCATTGGAATCAACTATTGGGACAACCAGTAATGAAAGATCCTGAACTGGTTAGATTTGCAGGGTTGATGGATTTCATTATTCAAGTCAACTGTCAGTTGAAAAAATGGCAGACAAAAAAGGCGATACTGCTCCCAAGTGGTTGCCAGGCTTTGCATGACTAATGCTTAAGCTTTGCATCAGGGCATCATATTTTCCAATTTATATTTTTTTAAAGGTGTGCTGCAAAGTGTCATTTCAGATTAAAGGATTACATCATCTCTTACACAACCAAGTGTATTTAAAGTCATCCAGATGAAATTCCACTTCATCAACGTTTACTATTTCAATAATACATTTCCTGGATTTCCAGTTCTAGATATTTGACTTGTACTTGGTGTTCAAACCAGAAGAAACTAGATTTTGGTTCCAAGAATGAGATTTATACTTGGATCAAAGGTCACATACATGAAAATCAAATTCTTGTTGGGTCAGTGTGGCTTCTGAACTATAGGTCTTTCTGCATACAGTGGGGAAATACAGAATAGAACCACTCTATTAAAACTAGGGAGCACTCAGCTGTACTCAAGGATGTCCGACAATGTTTATGCTAATGGAATTCCAGCAAAATGGAATTAACAGGACTGAAATAAACTAAATGAATGACCAAATTTCACTGATGCCACAATTCCAGTCTTCTACCATTGACACATTACAATCACACATCTCAAAAGGTATCAAATTCAAAATGGTTTAATCCAGGGTCGTCAAAGGCACTGTTGTCTGCTCAGAAGAGATTGGGAACATTAAGCAGTCTAATAGTTTGTGTTTATGCCTTAGTTATGGACTTTCAAATTGAAAGTCAAGAGTTGAAATTCAGGGACTTGGGCCTTTTGGGCAAGGCCACAGTTTCTGCTCGGGTCTTTGTGGTCTTAAAAAACTGCAAAAAAGTGGACTTTGGGCAATGGAAAGACTTTTTTCCTATTAAATTATGAATGACAAACTATACATAGCTTTCCATGAATCATCTCTCCCATCATAGCAGGTAGTTCCAATTCAAACTCATTTGTTAATATGGAACAAGTGATTTTCTTCTGTAACACAAATTTGCATCATAAAGAGTCCGTCTCCAACTTCCCTTTCCCCAGCTCTATGTCTTGCACCTGAGGACTCAGTTATCTTGAAAAGTACAAGGCAAAACAACTTGTGAAACTAGGACTCTTAGAATCACACAGGAATGGAAACAGTTTAGTTTTCTCAGTAACTATTTCTCCCAAGTATTTTAAGCCAAGTCTATTTTGCATATCATCTTCGTTATGAGTGGCCCCAGTTTATAATCCACTAGTAAGTCAACAGTGACACCGAAAGTATTTGGAAAAGATTGTAATTTCATGAAAACAACACCCAATGGCAGCATTAGTTCACAATTTTGCTTTTTAAAAAATTAGTATCACTCTATCCAAGTATACCTTGAAGTTCACTATCATTTACCTGACGTATCAAGCTCATATACTCAGGAAGACTGCTCATTTACACACACGCACACACACAGACACATAGCTACATATTCTGACAACTTCCTCACCACTGTTTAAAATGGATAGCTTATCACTCATTAAATGTCACTGATTACAGGCATGTTAAGTTACACTGCTGGGGTCCAAACATCGCCATGCTATTCATAGAACCCACCAGAAACTCAGCACAACAAATCATGTACTTTTCCGTGGAGAGGTCATGGGGACTTGAGGCGTTGACTGTGTTTCTCTCTCCACAGATGCGGTCATATCTGCTGAGTTTGTCCATATTTGTTTCAGATTTCCAGCGTCTGCAGTATTTTGCATTCACATTACTGCATTGATCCGGTCAGTTATTTCCATGAAGTTACAATATGCAATATGGGCAATAAATAGAAATTTTTATCAATGACCTCTTCTGTAACATTCATCTGTTGCATGTGTGTGTTTGGAACCAAAATAATAAGAGCTAATTTATGAATGGACAGATCTGGCCGTAAATAGGTACATTGGCCCAAAAGATTTCTTGAGCAATTTGACCCCATCTTCAATATTCCTGGTCTGATGTTATTCCTCATCGCCTACACCCACCACCCTCCAAAACTCCTTCATATAAAATCTAAAATACTGATCAGATGAAAATTGCAGTGTCAAACCAATTTGCACCTTCATTTTGTTAGAGGAACTATCTTCCAACTTCGCTTTGTGCTCCAAGTCTTTTTTGTACTTAGTCCAGGAGCATATTTACTAGAAGGCACGTCCCCGGTATGATGTTTCTTTTGTAACTGCATCCCTTTGCAGCACTGCCGTGCCAGACTGCGTATTTAAGTCCACTGGTGGTAAAGTTGGAAATTGCTTTTTTGTGCCAGGAGATGGTACTGTCTCTTTAGTTTCTGCCTCAGTTTGCCCAGGTACCACAGGAGTTTCTTTTACTTGTGGCTGCTCATTGGCTATCAATGGAGCTCTACTTGCCTAATAAAGATGAAACAGTAAGAAAAGTTACTATGGCGGACAAGTCAGAGGAAGTCATGCAACAATCTCGATGGATAAGAAACAAAATGACAGTAGCAATCACTACAATGGCCCCAAATTCTTCTTTAAATTAATCTATACGAATGCACACGTTCAACTGCATTATATTCTACATCCAAATTCTGTGGTCCAAACATTCAAGGGAATAAATAATTTCCATTTTCTTCCCATCATGTTGCATTCCTGATCTAAATTACAATATGTAAAATATGAAACAAGGAAAGCTGTAAATGTACACAATAGTTGGAACAACATCTGAAAAAAATGCTAGTATCAATGGAGTTGCTGTACACGTCCAGTAGGCAGCTTTTTCCTCCAATAATTCATGTAACCAGGCTTGGACAAACAACATTTCACATGAACGAGACACTAGAACCAGCTAAGAAGGAACATGAAAGGAAATAATGTCAGCTCTACCAATGTGTTCCGAGTGACCTGCACCGTTTAATAAAACTGAGAGGCTGGCGTGGACTGAAAGTTCAACTCACAACATTCCACACATGGAAAATAATACAAATATTACCCTCGTTTGGTAAGAGGACATGCAGTGCAACTCTCAAAGCGTGGGGATTAATGAATGGGAGAGATGTATATCTTGCAAGAGAAAACTGAGGCAATGAACAGGAATTTCAAACAGCCTTAGTATTGAGTTAGTTACCCTAAGTGAAGAGATACAAAGTGATGTAAAGAACACAAGATGGTGAATGCATCTATAGGGTAGAGAGGAAGACAAAACAAACCAAGAGTGTGAGTAAACTAGAGCAAACCACGAGAGGGAGTGGTCTGAATTTTACCTCAAATGAGGAAATCCCACCACCAGGATCAAAAGAGCATTGCAAGGCAGATGGTGGGACTGAGGCGGTATTTTCCCCAGAGTAACCAATTAAGTTTACAGCTAAAGGCACAGATGTGGCTGCTGCAGAGAGGAGGCGCTCCAATGGAGGGCGGATGGATAATTTTTTCAATGTGCCGGAGCCAGGTGATCTGAGGGGTGAACCATCGAATGGTGGGCTTTGGAACAGGGAGTGGCCATTGCCACCACAGGGCTCCTCCCATAACCAAGGACCAGAAAGTCGAGGATACCATTGCAATGCATCTGGTGGTCTCACCATGTGACACCATGAAAATACAGACAGGGGAGTAAAGTGGTCATGACTGGGCTGGCTACCCACTTCCAGCTGGAAAAATGCCACCATTCTCCCTTTTGGAAATATTCTGTGATGAGAAAATGTCAGGCTTCCATCCCAATGCCTTCTGCTGTCATTTTACAAGTCGTGCTGCCTCCTAGGTCATCTCAAGAGGGCTGATAAAATTGCTACAAGTGAGAGAGAAAGAGACATACAATGAGAGCAAAACACAGAAGGAAAAAAATGTTTGGATTAGTATTCTTATTTCCCCAGTTTATTGGTGTTCCATTTTAAAGTATACAAGACCAGAATTCTGATTTTCCATTTTACTATTTTTTTTTCTTCTGGGAAACAGGAAATGTGTGTGAAAGAGACATAGGTGCACATGTGTATTGGATTTTTTTTTATCAGCTGGTACCTCAAAGACCAAAGCTGCTAGATGATGATTTTTAAAAGCTCAACTGTTTTTCCAAGTTTCAGAGAAATGAACTTGCTAGGCCTGGATTACAATGGACTCCCATCCCTCAGTATGTAGTTTAATATCCTCCAGGTGCCTTGCCATTGTAATCATACCCAAATAAAATTCAAAAACAAATGACTGACGTCCAAAATGAGAGGGGACTGTAAGTAATGGGATGTCCCGGGCACTTCACCGCTTTTAAAATGCACTGACCTTTACAGACAAATATGACAAGGTCCTGTAAACAGCAAATGTGTTGAATGACAGCTAATCATTTTCTTTCAGTGGTGCGGATTGAGAGAATGAGAACTGTGCTTCGTAAGCAGCTTGAGATCTTTAACTCCCAAATCTGAGCTAATGATAGAGCCTCAAGTGTGGTATCCAAAGACAGCAATTAACGTCGCAGTAACCCCCTTAGTAAGGGACTGAAATGTAATGCAGCTTGTGCACTCAAGTTACATTCAAGTAAAGCAGCTTAATCCTTCTGAACAAATCCCATTGTTTAGGTGAAGAAAATGGGCCACGAGGTTCACCAAGCTCACTCTTTCTGACTAGATCCCACTTTTCCAGCAAAGCATCCAAGCGTTTCGTGAACCTGCTCTGCAGTTTTCCGCAGTAGCTTATTCTTAACAATGAAAACAGTATTTCACAACCTCCATTCTCAGTCCAGGTTTTCCAGTTTTTAGGATTTGGGATACAATTAAACTGCAGAAATGTCACATGGGTCTTACCGTAATTTGTGGCACTGTACTTGCAATTCGGTTAGCAGAAGCTGAAATACCAGCGTCCTCCTGAATAAGTCCCCTCCTGTCAAGAACACTAAAAAGAAATGCAGTTGATATTGATTTCTAATTAAGTAAAACCTTTTATTCCCTTTAATGGCCTAAACATGGTGTGAGGGGTGGAATTGTTACAAGACAGCGAAAATTAAAAGAGGCACACAAATTAGCATGCACATGGGACGTAATATGCTATTATTGAGATGAGATGTTGTCACCTTAATGGTGTCATATTTCCTAATCTTCAACCATCTTTTGTATAATGGAGTACTCACAAAAGCAGCAACAAGACAGGTAATTGATTATTAAGGTGCTGCTGATCAATGACTGAATGAATGTTGACGAGTACACCTAAAGAATTCCTGCTCTTACTTAGCATTTTGACATCACTTCATTGATCTTCTGAATTTAAAAAAGTTTTACCTTGGTGGCACTGGCCCACATAGGATCTCGCAACAATTTTTCAATACACCATCATGGCTGTAAGGGTTATGAATTCCATTCTTTCCTGACCAAGAGCCTTTAATCTGTGAAAGGCAATTTGAAAATTAAAATGAATAAAGTTCCCACAACTACAAACATTGAAACTTCTCATCTCTAGCTGCAAGAATTCTAGATGCAAAGCAACCAATATGAATGCTGAATCACGTTGTGAGCAGCACATGGATCATTCTGCGCAGTACATTTTACAATTTAAGGTTGTAGGCTCCTCCAGGGATCAAATTGAAATGGTAATTACAACTGTATTGCATTCTCCACATCATATTAAACTCAGCTTCAACAGAGTGCCACCCATCAAACCAACATTCATTAAGGCCATCCAACTGAAAAGTTAGACTTGGCTTGTCTTTCATAAATCAAGTCTATGTTTGAAAACAGGTTCTAACAGCTTATGTTCTGACAATTATCACATTTCACTTATGCATAAATGTAAATATTACAATTACAATGTTCAACATTCACCAATCTTCTAAAGTAATAGGACACAAGCAAACTAACGAGGATTATTGCAAAACAGCATTGCCTCGAAAGGGAAAGAATCAATTTTGACATCAATATGAACAGCACTTATTAAAATCAGTTTATGAAAGTGTTGACACTTCTACATCAACGAAGCTGTTGCACTCTATTTGAAGCAGTTTTAATATTAATGGTTAAGATATACTGGTGTAAAAATTCTTCACTTATGTACAATTTTATCTTTTGCAGTGCACCACTGACTTCCATGGGACCCACAGGAGGAGAATAGGTTAAAAGACTGCTTTGTGTCTTCCAAGAGTTCTTCAGATCCAGAACAATTTAGTTCTGAGCATCATTGATGTGAAAGTCACCATTGATACATAAGCAGCTTTCAGAAATGGGAGCATTGCACAGACATTACAAATATGAATAAGCAAAGTGGCAAAAGTATTGTATTTACAATGTAGCGTAGAGAACATTCTTAATTATGTGCTAATTTCATCAAGTTGAGATCATAAATCATAAATGTTACTAGCTGTGTTCAATAACCAACCACCTTTGGATGAAAAGAAAGTATACACACATATTACAAGTTGTCAAATTTTAAGGTAATTTTTTGTGGTTGGTTAATAAAAGTTATATCCCCCAAAAAGTCACTCTACCTAGTCCCCTGTTGCACACACATTACTTACATCTTCATTGGTGGTCTGGTTGAGTGCAATAAGATAGGTGTGAAATCCAGACAGACCAATCACAGACCATAACGTGAAGAAGCAAATCACCACTTCTAGTACCGTAACGGAAGAGTTAAAGAATGTTCAATGGGAAATACACCTTCAGTTATAACATTCATATTTTTAAAAGCAAGCTCTGAACATTTCAAACTATGAACTGTTACTTAGCTAAACAGTACTAACATAACTCATACACCATTTCAACTAGTCACATCAGCTTTTAATATCAAGTAATTATAAGGGCAATATATAATGCTTACTGTGCACTAACACAAATTATTCCTTTTTAAAGAGCACAAATTATTTTATTTTAAACACCCAGAATAGCTGAAACTGCTTAGATGCAGAAGGTCAGACTTCATCGGAGCAGGGAAACAGAAACTATAAACTCAAGTTCACGTGTAGGAAATTGGCTGGTATACCAGTACATTGCCCAGGTGAGCTCCCTACTGCCATTGGGTCTTCAATGTTCATCTGCAGGAACAGATGATACTTCACTCCTGTCCGATCCTTTGGATGCAATTCTACATTTGACAATGTCTTCGATACTGCACCAAGGCCATAAAGACGTAATATATTTGGATTTCAAAGAAACATCAAAAAGTCAATTCATGACTGAAAGAATGTGAAATCAGGGGGACAAGCAACAGAATATATAGCAAGCTGGCTACAAAACAGAACTCAGCAGGGGCTACTCAATTGTAAGATGGGGAATAGTGCTCTTCAAGAAACAGTGCTGAAACTGTTGCTCATTTCAATAAATAATTTCAGTTCAGGAATTGAAAATACCTGGCTTCTAAGTCTAAAACCAGGGGACATAATTTCAGTATAAGGGCTAAGTCATTTAACATTGAGTTGAGGAGGAATTTCTTCCCTTGGGGGTGGTGAATCTTTGAAATTCTCTACTCCAGAGAGCTGCGTAAGCACAATCATTGACTACCATCAAGACAGAAATCTATAGATGTCTGGAAACTAAGGACGGGAAGGAGATAGAGTGGGAAAGTGGCCTTGAGGTAGCTGATCAGCCATAATCTAATTGAATGATGGAGCAGAGTCAACAAGCTGAATGGCCTCTCTTGTTCCTACGTTCTTGTCCTCCTAAAGAGTCTAAAACAAGATAAATGTAAGTGGACTTGTCACAGACTCCACAATGAAATCCTAGTCTTAAACGTAAGAGGGAGGATGGAAATACTTCAAAAATTAGCAATGGAAGTAAAGGCCAACTATTTGTCAGCCAATTCAATGAATAAGTTGTGAAAAGTTTGATAGGAGGGGTATCTGATATTTCCCTTGAGCAGCAGAATAATAAACCCATTTCAACATTTGTATGTTAAGCCATTCATTACTCATTTCATTTGGTCAATTTAAAGTACGATTCAACTAAATACTATGATATAGCTTAAATGCTAAACCATCATGTCCTTCAACACTGATCTGACTAGACTTCATAGGGTTATCGCCTTCAAATCTAATTATATTCTCTCCAACTAACACATCTCACCCTATTGCCACACACTTCCAGGTTGCAAATTTCTCCTTCCTTGACCATGGATTTTAGACCCATTGTAATCCCACCCACCACCTGTGGGAACAGACTAAATCATCATAGACCACTGATCTAATCCTAGATACTGTTCCACAGTAACCCACTTCTTCACCCATAGTTTATTTTTAAACAATATTTAGAAACTGCATTCGAAATTTCAAACAAACATGCATTCTGGTGGTTTCCGTGCAACACAAATCTTCAAAGTCCAATAAGCTGCAACATATGCTCAGAATTTCAAACACTGATGAACGATTTTAATTCTCGAAAGGATATGTTCCTGGTGTGTCCTTCAGGGTGTTTAAAAAGCCATTGTCCACTGATCCTGTTTTAAAAAAATATGAAAACATTTTGAACAGACAGGCCAGAGGCAGAAAAACAACATCTTCCTTAACTTTTTTCTACATTACAAGAGACAGAGTGGGATAGGGGAGGTGGTGAAATTCAGTTAAATTAAAGTAGGCCTACAGGATGGGCACCCCATCGATATTCTTGTTTGACAGATTTATACCACAGGTATGAAAATTTGTGGCATCTGAAAATGCAAGGGCTTAAACAGCAACTGCCTGGATTCTGAAAATGATGTCGATGACAGAAGTCTCGTAGGAGTAGCAGCAAAAAAAAAACATGGCACCATTTTCAGAATACAAGCAGGAACACAATTAAGCTCCAAGAAAGTCTGCCACAGCAGAGAAACAGCACAGCCTTAAAGGCTCGGACATTTGGTTACAGTTGTCCCAAGGACACAGCCATCAGGTTATCACTAATGGGTAAGGAAAGATGGTTGTGTTAATCTTCTGGTGTAAATTGCATTGCAGTGAGCACTTGATCTGCATTTTTATGCAATTGCTTTAATAATGGCCACATGTATACTTTTTGACTGAACTTTTTTTTTGAGGGTATGATAAAATCTCTCATTTTCATATTAACAGGTGTGAATACAAGTATGTTTTTATGGTTTATATTGCTAAAAAATAAAACAGCCGTGGGCAAAATTATTTGGGTAGGAAAAGCCAGCAGTCTGCATAAATGGTCCATTCAGTGATCACTTTCATTTTTGTGAAATCTTTAATAGTTGTAAAGTCTAAAGTAAAAATTGCTTTCTTGAAAATTGCTTTATTTTACGAACAGCAAACAAAGTAATTACAAATTGAGGGAAAATATCTTAAAAGATCGACAACTTTCACGCTGTACAACCAGTAATATTCTTTCCTGTCTAAACAGAGATCTCAAAATATTATCAAAAGGACAAAGAATATTGGCCCATTTGGAAATAATGGTGGCGTTATCAGCGCTCACCATTATTATGGAGTAAATTGGGCAATAATGTCTGGCATCTATAAATAAGAGCAAAATACGAAGGATGCTGGAGATCTGAAATGAAAATAAAGCGCTGGAAAAGCTCAGCTGGTCTGGCAGCATCTGTGAAGAGAGAAACAGAGTTAACGTTTTGATAACGCTTTGAAGGTCTCTTGATGCTGTTGGGGGTCAGTGCAACAAATGGCATCAGCTCTTTCCAGTGCTGTCCCCCACCATGAATGGTTTCAGCAGCTGCTTCAGCACCATGCCATGTTCTGCCACAGGGGAGGGGGATCAATGGAGCCAAGTCACTCCAAAACCAGGTTGATGAGTAAATAAGCTCCACACCATCACTGGCAAGTGCTACATTATTTATATTTAGAATTTGTGAATAAATGTAAAAGTTACTTCATGTAGGAATGGACAGTATTTAATTTCTCCCCCCCCACCCCCTCCTGCCATGAGAAAAACAATTTATACATTAACTCTAATTTGCTTAAAGTCACACTAAAGAACGGAGTTTAAGTGAGGAATCCCTGTAGCAGACACATGATTCTGCACCATATCACCGAGTGGTAAGGACAATAGCCTGGCAGGGTTTGGTTTTAGCCTGCAGTTTAATGCCATGCTGTTTCCAGTCCCAACCATGGAGTCAGCTGTAGCCAGAGCTTGGTTTTTGGATGCATGCATGTTTATATTCATCAATAGTGGCTTCCCTGGAGAACTCAATGTCAAGGTATGAGAATTTTTCCACAAACTTGAGACTGGTGCCATCAACAATCATGTCTAATGCTTCACCATATGTATGGCGCAGGCCAAAGCACAATCTTGGTCTTGGAGACATTGATTTGGAGGCCCAAGTTTTTGACAGCAATTGAGAATGTTTGCCTTGGTCTGAATGTCCTCGCTGTTGTAGGCAACTCGGGCAGTGTTATCTGCATTCTTGCCAATTAATGTCTTGATTGAATTCGAAGACAATCTGAAGAAATTGTTGATGCCTGCAGACATGTCTGAGCCTCCCCCTTGACCTGCAACAACAAGGCAGGCACTCAATATTCGTAAGTGCACGTCTCCACAGTGACCACCAGTGGCAATGTAAGAAATGTTTGAGATGCTCTGGACCATTTCCTGTGGTCAATTCCAAAATTATCCTGATGGGTGATTTCAACGCCAGAGTTGGACATGACCACATCACATGGGCAGGCATCCTCAGTCAACATGCAGTTGGAAAGGAAAACTCAAATGGAACCCTCTTCCATTGTGTGCCAAGCATGATCTCGCTTTAACCAAAACCAAGTTTCCCTGGAAGGAAAATATAAATCCACATTCTAAGCACTTGTACATCCTTACGTATTTGTCAGGCAAAAAAAAAAGCTGACAAAGGCAACTATAGTGCCATGCAAGGAGTTGGCTGCAGGGCAGATCACCACCTGATCCCACCAAGCTGAGTCTAAAGATCCAACCAAAACATCATAAAGCAACTTGCCAGGCATGGTCAAGCCTAGATATCAAACTCAAGAAGCCTATTCCCTTAGATCTTGCGACACAAGTTGGCACATAAGTGATATTTCAATATAGCATCACAAGACTGAAACAATTTAAGCTGTTTGTTTATTCAAGGGATGAGAATGACACTATGTTTCTCAGTCTTGGCTGCTCTGACATGGTGGGAAAGAACAACTGCTGCAATTCTTGTTGCAATGGTGTTTTGCATGCCACGTTAGATTGGCAATTCCATAGCATTGACCTAATAAAATGAAGGAACAACAATACGCTGAAGTGCGACGAACATGCAAATGTAGTATTTCCATATTGTTGTTCTTGTCCTTCTTGGTGATGGAGGATGCAGTCTGGGACATGCTTAAGAGTAACTGTCAAGGATGTCTGCATTTTCTCTGTCCGGAATGGTCATTCATGTCACTTGCACACCAGCTTATGTACCTATCAATTCCAGCTCCTGCTCTAGGCTGGCACTGGCCGTAATATTGAACGATCCTGTTATTTGGGAGTTAAGAAAAGCAGGAAAATCCCCAGATGTCAAGTGTAACATTCCTCCCTAAAGGAGCAGCATAAAGAATGGATTGACAGCTGTTTCTCGGTAGTATCTAGTGCCATTTCAGTCGATGTTAACAGTCATGACATTTCAGAAATTTCTAAAACCGACAAGTGCTTTTAATTTTCTTCAAGAAAAGAATCCTAAAGTTACATGCAAGTGAAATACTTTTACAAAACTGATTTCTCAAGTATAAAATGCCACTGTTGCAGCTACTGAGACAAGGGTGTTGTTTATGAATGAACCACACGTTGGACGCATGCAGCAAAAACATGAACCGTTTTGGAAATATGGCAGCTGAAGTGTGTTTTCAACAGATACATCCCAAGTTCATTAAGACAGGATGCCCTCTATTCAGAGGATAGCAAGAGATGGCATATCAACAGCCCAAAAGGGGAGGACCCACAAAGCGGAGAGATGCCAGTATTATTGATAACATACTTGTGAATCGCTGAACAAGTCAGATGGACAGGTTGCTCACATACATAAAGGTAAAACACTGCAGATGCTGGAAATCCAAAATAAAAACAGGAAGTAAATCAGTATGTCAGGCAACATCCTTGGAGAGAGAGAAACAGACTTAAGATCTCATGTTAATGAGCTCTGGTGAAAGGTCATCAACCTGAAGCACTGTTTCTCTCTTCACAGATGCTGGCATCCCTGAATATTCCCAGCATTTTGTTTTACTTCAGGTCTCTCATGTTGAGCACAAGAGAAAAGAGATAGATGCAGAAGAATCAGTAAGAAGTCTCAACACCCAGCCATCCCATTGTATCAGGCAATGGGACCCTGTGAGAGAACCTCTTTGGCTACGTCGAGGGCATCCTGAAACCCATCGTATAAAGAACCCCCAGCTTGTCGCGACACTACGGACTTCTTACAGGAACTCAGCACACATGGAGCAGTTGAACCAGGAACACTCCTTGTCACAATGGATGTCTCGGCATTCTACACCAGCATCCCCCACAACGACGGCATTGCTGCAACCGCCTCAGTACTCAACACCAACAACTGCCAATCTCCAGACGCAACTCTACAACTCATCCGCTTCATCCTGGAACAACATCTTCACCTTCAACAGCCAGTTCTTCTCCAGACACATGGAACAGCCATGGGGACCAAATTCGCACCTCAATATGCCAACATCTTCATGCACAGGTTCAAACAAGACCTCTTCACCGCACAGGACCTTCAACCGATGCTATACACTCGATACATCGATGACATTTTCTTCCTTTGGACTCACGGTGAACAATCACTGAAATAACAACATGACGACATCAAGTCCCATCCCACCATCAGACTCACCATGGACTACTCTCCGGAATCGGTTGCATTCTTGGACACACGCATCTCCATCAAGGACGGTCACCTCAGCACCTCACTGTACCGCAAGCCCACAGATAACCTCACGATGCTCCACTTCTCCAGCTTCCACCCTAAACACGTTAAAGAAGCCATCCCCTACGGACAAGCCCTCCGTGTACACAGAATCTGCTCAGATGAGGTGGAACGCAACTGACACTGAAAGACGCCCTCGTAAGAACAGGATATGGCGCTTGACTCATCGATAGACAGTTCTGAAGACAAACACGGGACACGGTGAACAGAGTACCCTTCGTCATCCAGTACTTCCTTGGAGAAACTACGATATCTTCTTCAGAGCCTTCAACATGTCATCGATGAAGACGAACATCTCACCAAGGCCATCCCCACAGTCCCACTACTTGCCTTCAAACAACCACACAACCTCAAACAGATCATTGTTCACAACAAACCACCCAGCCTTCAGGAGAAGAGTGACCACGACACCAGACAACCCTGCCACAGTAACCTCTGCAAGACGTGCTGGATCATTGACACAGATGCCATCATCTCACGTGAGAACACCATCCACCGGGTACTCGGTACATACTCTTGCAACTCGGCCAATGCTGTCTGCCTAATACGCTGCAAGAAAGGGTGTCCTGAGGCATGGTACATTGGCGAGACCATGCAGACACTATGACAATGGATGAATGGACACCACTCGACAATCACCAGGCAGGAGAGTTTCCTTTCTGTCGGGGAACACTTCAGCAGTCAAGGGCATTCAGCCTCTCATCTTCGGGTAAGCATTCTCCAAGGCAGCCTTCAAGAGATACGACAACGCAGAATCACCGAGCAGAAACTGATAGCCAAGTTCCGCACACATGAGGACGGCCTCAAACGGGATCTTGGGTTCATGTCACACTACCTATAACCCCCTCGGCTTGCAAAATCTAACTGTCCTGCCTTGGGACAATTCACACCTCTTTAACCTGTGCTTAACCCTCTCTCCACTCACATTGTCTGCACGTGTAAAGACCTGATTCCCTGTTAAGACTCACACTCCAACCATTATCTTATAATTGAGTCTGTATTTATATGCCCTGTTTGTGAACCCAATCCTCCACTCACCTTAAGAGGCAGTGCTCTGAAAGCTCATGCTACCAAATAAACCTGTTGGACTTTAACCTGGTGTTGTGAGACTTCTTACTGTGCCCACCCCAGTCCAATGCCGGCATCCTCACATCATGCAGAAGAATCAGTTTGGCTTTGAACAGCGACGGATGTGAGCCTAGGCCTGGAGTGTGGCACCCGGGCTAGCCAATTTTTACATGTAGAAATGGTCCACGGAAATGCCAAAAACAAGTCAGTCAATCACAAAAGGATCAGAGCATGTGTTTTACTATTTTGCATAAAATGTGAGGTTTATTACTCTGCATGTTCACTTGCTGTATGCAAAATAAAGCACTTCCACTGGCCTCAACATTTTAAAACTGTTCTTGGCTTAATTTCCTCTACTTCACCATTTTAATGACAGAGAGCAGACTGCAAAAGAAGCCTCTGACTGGCTGCAAATCAACTCATCACATCTCGACCCAGTGAAATGAGGATTATTTCAAGATGTTATTCCATTGGCAGTCAGGGATAGATTTTGCCTTGCCCCAAAGGCTCAGTTTTGGGATTCCTACATTTTATAAGTTTGAACAGGTTGCACTGTCTCAACGCCACCCCTGCCTGGACTGGGCATGCACCCAGGAAAGAAAAATAATACAGGGAATGGACGCTAAAATAACTCTACATATGCATATAAATGAGATGTTCTGTTATCCTACCAAGGTTAAATAGTGTGCAAAAGATTTATTGACCGAATTGAACTCGTCAATTGAGAGGGAAGAGAGAAAATTGGGAGGGAGAGAAAAAAATGGAAGACGAACATTAATACGTCGCAAAATATCTTCCCACTCCTGGAACAAAAGTTTTCCTTCTCTAAGGCCTGAAAGTCAACATTCGAGTGCATGCTGAACAGTTTTGTGGACACAGGTCCAAAGCAGTCTGGATTTTCGTAATGAATTAGCAATTTTCCTCAGGCTGCAGATTTGAAGTGTGGGAAGTGGAAATATTTCACACCAGTGCTGATGCACATTGCTGGGGTAGAAAATAATCTGGCAGTCCCAATAGGAAAAATTTCCAATCCCCAGCACTGACACTACAAACGGAAAGCAGAAAATTATCACCTTTTTAAAAATTTGAATCAATATACTGCCTGACTCCCTGCACAATGAGATCAAAAGTGGAAGTATAAGGTTCAAATAGATCCTATCGCCTAAAATAACCAAGTCAGATTTCCTAAAAACAGCCTGATTGTAAATGTTTTTGGGTAATGACATAACAAGGTACTTACTTTCTATTGGTTACTTACTCAGTGCCACATGTACAATATCAAAAGCAAAGATGTAGACAGTGAGGAATGACAATGATATGGTGAAGAGATAAAAGAAACGGTAATTCCTCTTTCCAACACAATTTCCAACCCAAGGACAGTGGTGATCAAAACGTTCTGGGGGAGGAAAAAAAAACACTGGCAATTAGAAAAGGTTTTCTCACATTCTCACGACTTTCCAGTCTAATTCAATTTATGCTCCTCTTTTTCCAACCGCGAAGCAAAAAATGTTTGGTAGATACAAAAAACAAAGCAAGTTCCATCAGTCACACCACATGTAAAACATTGCTCGACCTGCCCTGCAAAATGAAGAAGTGTCAGTTTACCAGAAATTTCAAGACATGATCTGCAGTGACATTTTACTTTAGGAGAGACTTTGCTTTTACACGTATGTCCCAAGAAGCTTCAGCACCTTAAGAGGAGGGGGTTGGGGAAAGAAATTTCTAAAAGTGTCATTTGCCTTTTATGTTAGCAATGCGTGAAACAGAACAATATAGAGCAGGTTATAACAGCACAACAGAGTCAGAATATATCACAGCAAACATGCATTGCGCTGACCTGAAACTGTCTTTTCAACTGAAATAAAGAACAGAACTGCATTTCAATCAATTATTGAATTTAAAAGACATCATTCAAATTAATTAATCCAACACTGAACTACTGTACAAACCAACACCTTAAATTTTGATAGTAGGCTTTGCTTTTAACGTGGCTTGTGCTGGATTCATTAACTATTTAGGAGCATTCAAAATTTGAGAGAGAAAAAAATAAGCACCCACTGTATGCAATGGCCCACTGATGCAGAAAACATTAGGAGCCTCACTGCTTAAAAGTACTGGACCCAAAGGCAACTACTGCAGCAATGTTCTTCTGGGTCATTTCAATCATTATAAATCGAGTACCACAGAATCGATGCTTGCAGCACAGAAAGAGAGCAATAGGCCCATCACATCAATGCCAACTCTCTGCAAGAGAAATTCACCTAGTTCCACCCCCACCTTTTCCGCAAAGCCCTGAAATCCTTCAATTATCCAATTCTCTTTTGAAGGCCTCAATTGATTTGCATCCACCACTCTCAGGTGATGTGTTCCAGACCCCAATCACTCAACGTTAAAATTTGATTTTCCTTGCATCACCGTTGCATCTTTCTCCTACCACCTTAAATCAGTGTCCTCTGGTTCTGGATAATTCCATCAATGGGAATAGTTTCTTCCCATCTATCCAGTCCAGATTGCTAACCATTCTAAAACCACTGTCAAATCTCCTCTCAATCTTCTCTCCTCTTCTGAGGAGGGCCTCAGCTTCTCCAACCTCCACAAAACTTCAGTCCCTCATCCTCAAACTACCTGCAGTCTCTCTACAGTCTCAACATCCTTCCTAATGTGTGATGCCCAGAACTAGACAACACTTCAGTTGATGCCAAACTAGTGTTCAGTATACCATCACTTTATTTTTGTACTCTGTGCCCCAATAATAATGCCCAGAATGGCATATGCTTTATAATTGCTTTCTGAACATGCCCCACCATCTTCAATGATCTGTGCCCCTTCAGGTCACTCTAATCCTGCACCCCCTTAGAAATTGTACTCTTCAGAAGTTCTAAAAGATGCCAGTAGCCCTTTGATCCCTTGATTAAGAGGTAACACCCCCTCTCCAGCCACATTTAGCATGTCTCCTCAATGTTCTTCCTGATGAGGGGAAGAGGTTAGCTTTATTTGCTGCATTAGCAATTGGAACAATGTGAAAGCTTGTTTCATCTTGCTGTGTCATTAGTAATCAATACATTTTGTTGCTTCAAATATTTTAAATAACTTCTTTTGAATATGTTACTATTTTATCATTCGCATCAGTCTTTTCCTGGGCTTGGCATAACGTTTTAGCTTCACTAACAAAACCTGCACAACAGGATTCACAATCACTTTGTTCTATGACGATGAAGAGTGTTGCTTTCAGTTTTCAAGGCCATTGCTTAAACCATGAATGCTTTTATGTTGTTTCTCAAACCTTATAGGTAAATGTTAACTCGCATCTAGCAATCAGCTGTTTTTGTTCACAATTCAACCATCAAAAATAATTGCTGCAATTTACCGGGTAATGGTATTATATTTCATGATGGAATTCTTGTCTCCAGGAAGTAATGCATTCAATTATCCATTGTAAAATCTTCAACTACCTTCCACTTACTGGTCACAGTTAGTAACTGCATAATGTTAGTCTACAATGTGCAAGGAGCAGTGATAGATTTGGGTACTTTTATTCAGTTAGAGATGCTTCTGTTTGGATGTGTATAATCCATTTTAGTTCTACAAATAAGGAGCAAAGTTTTATTCAAACCAAAAAACACATGCCAAAGTAATAACACCATAGAACCTGTACTGATAGCAAAGGAATACACAGTGAACCTGAAGACTTCCTGCACTATGGTGGAAACCTTCAGATGGCAAAACTTCAAAACTGTTAGACCTGAAGGCTGACAAGTCCCCAGGACCAGGATGGCCTGCACCCTGGGATCTTAAAATAAATGGTTGCAAAGATAGTAGATTCATTGGTTAGATTCTTCCAAACTTCCTTTGATTCTGGAAGGATCCCAGTGGATTTATTCAAGAAAGGGGGGAGGCAGGAAACAGAAAAAAAAACAGGATAGTTAAACAGCCATCATTGGGAAATTGCCAAAATCCATTACTACGGAGACCATAGCATAATATTTGGAAAATTATTATAATGGATTTGTGAAAAAGAAATTAGTTTTAACTCATTTAATTTTTTGAAGTAGTACCAAGCAGAGTGGACAAAGGGGAACCTAGGGCAGCACGGTGACACAGTGGTTAGCACTGCTGCCTCACAGCGCCAGGGACCTGGGTTCGATTCCCAGCTTGGTCACTGTCTGTAGTTTGCATGCTCTCCCCGTGTCTGCATGGGTTTCCTCCGGGTTCCTCCCAAAGTCCGAAATACGTGCAGGTTAGGTGCATTAGCCATGCCAAATTCTCCCTTAGTGTACCCGAATAGGCACTGGAGTGTGGCAACTAGGGAATTTTCACAGTAGCTTCATTTCAGTATTAATGCAAGCCTACTTGTGACTAATAAATAAGTTCTACTTTAGATTTGATGTGCTTGGATTTCCAGAGCAAATGCCATGTCAAAAATTACATGGTGTATGGGGTATCATTTTGGCATGGATAAAGGGTTAGTTGGCTAACAGAAAGCAGAGTAAATTGGGTCTTTTTTGTGTTGGCAGACTGAAAAGTGGAGTGCCACTGGGATAAATGCTGGGTCTTCAATTATTTACAATCAGCATCAATGATTTGGATGAAGAGACCAAATGTACGATAGCTAAAGTTGCTGATGACACCAAAGATGGGCAGGAAAGCAAGTTGTGAAGAGGAAGTAAAGAACCTACAAAGGGATATAGACAGGTTAAGTGAGTGGACAAAATTTGGTAGATGCAGTATAATGTGGGGATATGTGAAGTTGTCCACTTTGGCAGAATGAATAGAAAATCAGTATACTATTTAAATAGAGAGGTACAGAGGGATCTGGGCATCTTGGTACATGAATCAGGAAAAATTCGTATGTAGGTAGATTAAATGATTAGGAAGGCAAATGGAAAGTTGTTGTCTATTGCAAGGGGAATGGAATATAAAATAGAGAAATTTTACTGCAGCTGTACAGGGCTTTGAGGAGATCACATCTGGAGTACTGTGTACAGTTTTGAAAAAAATATACAAGTGCTTTAGAAGCAGTTCAAAAAGGTTTGCTTAAATCATTCCTAGAATGAGGCACTTATCGAATGAAGGTTGGACCAATACCCATTGGAGTTTAGAAGAATGAGAGGTGATCTTATTGAAACACATCAGATCCCGAGGGGATTTGTTTGGGTAAATAGCAGGTTTTTCCACTTGTTGGACAGACTAGAACCAGGGGACACAGTTTAAGGGTAACAGGTCTACCATTTAAGATGGAAATGAGGAGAAATATTTTCTCTAAGAGCCATTAGCACGTAAAATTTTCTTCCCCAGAGGGCAGTGGATATTAGGTTATTACATTTATTTAAGGCAGAGTTCAATTTTTGATTGACCAAAGGTTATGGAAAGCAGACAGCCAGATGGAGTCGAGGCAAAACCAGATCAACCATGATCTTACTGAATGGCAGAGCAGGTGCAAGGGGCTGAATGGCCCACTCCTGCTACCAAGTCCTTTGTTCTTACATCTCCTCTGTTTGATTCTCTGCAGCAGTTTTTGAATGGTTTAGCACATTGAAAAAGCTGTTTCTCGGTGGTTGTTTCCTTCCCTCCTGCCTGGATTTTCAATCAGCTGTTGGGGAGGGGGAGGTGGGGTGGGTAGAAAGTAATGAATGCAGGTGCATTTCCCAATGTCGTGTCAGTGTCCTGACACCGGACACACTGGAGGAGGTGGGGGTGGGGAAGCCAGCTCTCTAAACAGCTCGTTAGCGGGCTGCAGTTGCAATGTGCCGGAAGGCGATTTCAAGATTGCTGATCGACAAGTTCAAACACAGTTTGGCGCACAGCAGCCACCACAGGGATTAATGCGGGGAATAGAGTGATTTTGAGGAAACATTTTTGCCACTAGAAGTTTTGTTTTGAGAGAGAGAGAGAGAGAGAGAGCAGTCTGGCCTCTTTGCGCCGTAAGGCTTCTGGCCCTTCGACATTGCCTCTTTCAGCAGCAGGCCCCATCATGGCTGCCATTTGCCTTTGACATTTGTGCTGAATATGCATCTCCCATCTCCTCAGAATAACGCCACTAATTTTGCACCAAGCTCACCACTGCCCTAATTAGTGCATCGACATGAGTCTCATGAATGATGCTGATCCAATGCAAGGTCAGTGTAGAAAACTATCTTGGAGCCAGGTTCCTGATCCTGGATTAAAAATTAAGGCTTTACACACTAAACTAATGGAGGCAACTAGCCATCCCTTGCCAAACTCCCCAATTTGATTCAAAACAAATTTTAAAAGAATGAATATCTGACGTACCAACACAGTTATCACAAACACTACAGTGGGATGCCCGAGGCGGACGGAATATCTTGCACGTGTAGCAATATTTCAACTTGATAATCTGGTTGTTGATCTGAATGTCTTTGATTCTTGGTGGTGGTCGCTGGCCTGCTGGGACATTCCCATTGGCTGCCTCTGGAGGTGATGATAAACAAACACATACATTTGTTAGGCAACAGTATCAAATTAAAAACAGATTTTTCAATAGCAATTTAATTGTGTCTTTAAAAAGGTCAATGAGAGAACAGGGTAATTCATTTGGAGTAGTGGAATAGGTGCCACTATCACAGATCCACCTTCTGATTAGAAATCAGCAATCAAATTTAACGAGATCCAAAATAACTCACCTTCAACTGATAATGAGATCACTGTAGTGTCTATGATGATGGAATGCTCATTGGTGCGCTGTCGTGAATTCTATTTTCACTAAATGAATTCTAATTTATTCCAAAATCCCTTTCATACTAAAAAGAATCAGAGCTCCACAAAAATCAGGCTAACAAGGCAATGCCTTCAGGAGAAGAAATGGCGGATGGAATTAAAAGGAGGACTAATAATACTATTTCATCACATGACCATAAGGAAAGTAAACAGCACTCGTAAATCTGGGCCAATTACAACAAAGACATCTTAAAGATAAATTGCTGCTTTTAAAGGAAAACAACAAACATATCCACAGGATGGAATGTCCATTATAGCAAGGTAAAAAAGGATTTGGCTGCAATTATTGAGCATTTATTGAAAGGTCTCAATTCTTTGATTAGCCAATTGCTGGACAATGAAATTATTTGGCGTTCACATACGCAGCAAACTAAGGCAAAAGCAGACTATTTTTTAAAAAGCTGACCACCACAAATTACCTCAAAGACAAATGATTACATTGAAAGTGCATAATGGGATGAAAGACATAACATACAGTACTCCTAAATACGTTATAAAGCTTCAAAGGTTAAAAAATTCAATTTGAGAGAGATCAGCGCAGAGAGACATGCCTCCCGCCACCACCCCCTTGAAACTATTGGTTTTCACAACATTTGTACATTCCAAGCCACCGGAAGATGAACTAATTATAATGTTGAAGGTAAAAAGCACAAGACATTAATTTTCAATGAAAACCATTTCCTATTTAAAATTTGTATGTTGCTCATGTTTTGTCTTATAGTACTTCCAAGTCTTCCCCTCTGCAGTGGTTGGTTTATTACTGAAAAGAAATATACAATTTTTTTTTTTAAACTGCCCAGTAACAATTGAATATTCAAATCTGAGTAAAGTTAAGTTTATTTATTAGTCACAACTAGGCTTGCCTTAACACGGTAATGAAATTACTGTGAAAATCCCCTAGTCGCCACTGTCCGGCGCCTGTTCGGGTACACTGAGGGAAAATTTAGCATGGCCAATCCACCTAATCAGCACGTCTTTCAGAATGCGGAACGAAACCGGAGCACCTGGAGGGAACCCACACAGACACGGGGAGAACATGCAGACTCCACACAGACGGTGACCCAAGCCAGGAATCGAACCCAGGTCCCTGGCACTGCGAGGCAGCAGTGCTAACCACTGTGCCACCCGATCCTGGCCAATCCAGCCAGAGGTGTGGGGAAAGTTTCTAATTTTGCAGACTCCCTTTCTAATCCTATCCTGGCCCACTTTCTCATGCCTATTGATAGATCTGTAGGAGATGAAGGAACATAACTGTCAAAAATATTTTCATTTTTTACATCAGAAATATCGTATTCTAGTTAGGTAGACCTTGTTAGAGTTCACAATTGATATGTATCCAGTTATTTTTATAAGTAACTGATCAGTCCATCACTTCCTCCAGAAGCTAAAACATTCTCACTACTGCTTTCTCCTCCCCTTGAGTTTTAACATTCTATTCACTCCAACAGTTTTTTAGTGAATGGAGACATTTTATCCTATCCTGCAAACTGAGTTCAGAAGCATGTCATTTCCCCCAATGCTCCTAATACATGGTGGCACTTTCCTTCCTCACCCCAAATCAATTTAACAAGACACTTCTGCCTCTTAGATAAAGCTGAAAAACCCATCCCCCACACTCCCAACTCTCACTACCACTCATCCAGTAGCATTCTAAGCCCCCTTCAAATTTGTACTGACATTTCTAGCCACTGTTCACCCCTCTTTTCCCCCCTCCCATCCTTTCACCACACAATTGAAATCTGTTATTCTTAATATTAGAAAACAAGAGGTGATTGGGAAATGAGAAATAGGTCTGTGAAGATTAAACCAACAAGACTTAAGACTAAATATTCATTGGCATTTGAATGAAAATATAAGGTACATGTTAACACAGCATTTGTGGCTTTAAAGCGGAATAAGCTGCGTGAGGACAGTGCAGGGGGCATGGTGAGCAAGATCTACAAGAGTATTTGCAAGGAGTACTTAGTTAAAAATTTGCTTGGGAAGCCACAATTAATTCAACTTTTTGTTACACAGGGCTGCTGTCATTAGGTCTCAGTTATGCAAAACAACTGTAAATTGCAAACATTTCTACATTCTCCTTTAAAGACAAAATTAACAATTTATTGCAGTGACCAAGCTGTCCTTTTAACTGTATTAAAAATTGACATGGTCAGATACTTCCAGGAATTATTCCACTGGTCAGACAAAACATTAAATGGCAACTTGAACGCAAGGGACCATTTTAGCACTGTCAACAACCTATGCGATTAAAATAAATTGTGCGACAAGAATAACCTATCCATAATTGGCTATTATTTCTGCTTTGTGCTGACGTTCTCTCAAAGTATGAGTAACTGTGGCCCACAAGCAGCAGCAATTTAACGAAACAGGTCATTAAACACAAGTCACACAAAATGGAGTTTATTCCACTGATGACCTATACTGCTTGCTTCAAAAGTAATTCCACTTTCTAACATTTTCCATAAAAGAGCCACTCATTCTACCACCATTATTACATATGAGCTTTATGTACAGGCAAAGAGAATGATCAATAATGCGGAACCCGCCATTAACTTTGAGAAAAGTAAGTTGCTGCAAAAATGGCTGACACCAGGGTACATTTTCCACTTCACCAGATGCACAGAAAGCTGGCATTGTAATTTATTGGTATAAAAATCAGGCAGGTTCAATGACAGATGGCCAATCTGCTCCATCAGATTATCACCCAGGTGGTGGACATGCAAATCTACTGTAGTGAAAAAGAAAACTAAGCAGGAATAGGTAGCAAAAACATCACACCACCACAAGCGTAGAAAGTAACAGAAGGAAAAAAAATGATTTTGCGCATCTCAATCATAATTGCCAACTGTGAAAAGTCATGAAGTGCACATGACCTATTTTACCACCCTCTAGGATGGCATTAGGACAGCTCTCGTCAACACTTGTGCCAAAAAGCTACCAGTCCTTCTTACTTGGCTTGCCTCGAGTGGCAGGTGTTCAACTCTGACGACAGACAGAGAAGGTCACCTCTAATCAGCAAACATTTTTATCAGTAAGTTTCTCCATAATCAACCAAGTTAATAATTGTAACCATTCTGATTAAATTCAAAAGATAGCAATTTAAATAAGTTGTTTTCTTACAAATATATAAAATGTCACAGTTTTCCACCTTTGCATGGTGATGATCCCCAACTTTGGAACCATACTTAATTTTCAGAGGTTTAATGAATTTGGAAAATTGTTTAGAACAACCTTTATCATTGTCATTACTATAGTTAAACTTCAGTACAGATCAGATGAGACTTTGACCTGTTTAGTGTAGAATGTGTTAAGCTGCGACGCACTCCTCGGCCTTCCTGATAAAGGAACACTGTGGGGTAATCTAATCAACCTTAAAATTGGTAGGTTTTATTAGATACAAAGATATTATTGGATACAGAGAGAATGTTTCCTCTTATGAGGAAGAGGATAACTATAAGTCACCAATTAAAGATCAAGAAATCCAATAGGGAATTCAGAAAAAACTGCAGCACCAGCGGGAGGTAACAGTATGGAACTCTCTACCACAGGCACCAGTTGAAGTGAACAGTGCATTTAAGAGGAAGGTAAACAAATGTATGAGGGAGAAAGGAATAGACGGTTACAATAGCAGGTTTAGATGAGAAAAGCTAGGAGGCTCAAATGGAGCATAAACTGGTTGGGCGGAACGACATGTTGTTGCTGTATACCCTATGTAATGAATGCGCTTCCTATTTCAAAAAGGGCAAGTTCCACCAATATTTAACCAGCTCAGATCAGAAGACATTTTGAACTGAATCTCTCATTATAAGCCTATAAGTAACAAAACAGTACAATGTTAAAAAGATGCATATTTAAAATACTGTCCCAAGTTGAAATACAAGGACATCCAGCTACTGTATATACAAATGAGGCCACTCAGCCCCTTGAACCCGCTTCACCCTTCAATAAGATCAAAGCTAATCTGACTAACCTCAACTCCACATTCCAACCTAACCTAATATCCATTCACTCCCTATCTTATCAAGAACATATCTACCTGCCTTAAAAATATTTAAAGGCACTGCTTCCACTGCCTTTTGAGAAACAGGGAGAAAGAAAGGAACAAAGATTCACCTCATCCCTATTCTAAACATTTGTCATGATTCCAAGATTTGAAAACAGGTGGGACATGTGTCTGTTCAGACTCCAAACAATGTTTATTTGAAGAATGGTAAAGAGAGAGGCCAAAGAAGATAGAGTAAAATCATTTGTATAAGAATGGGAAAAAAAGGTCAGTGGTTAAGAGATTTGAGTCATCAATTTAGAGTAGTTGTGACATGAAAGGCCAAGGGCTAAAGGAAATGTGAGAAGACTAAGTGAGAATTTGATAAATCAGGAAATAGCAATTGGTTAAATCTTTATAACCTTGGGTTTTAAAAATCTAGGAGGAAAGAAAAGCTGAGGGGCAAAAGCATTGAATATTATACAAGTCCTGAAATGACCAGAGCAGGAAATTGTACACAAATCTTAATTTTGAGAGAGGAGATACAGTGTAGAGGAAGAAGATGCAAAATAAATGTATTCACTTCAATTATTAGAGGCAAGGGTATTACCTCTGGAAATGTAAATGTGGAGCCTCAAGTAGAATATTGCCAACACTGGAGAATGGGAATTGGCAACACGAAGGGCAAACATGCAGTCTGCCCCCATTGGAATTGGTTCCTTTAGTTACAACAAAACCCAACAACTGGAATCAATTAATCCAATTGGCAAGATGCATTCTTCAATTTACCCGCTTTCTATAGTTATGCTAATTCAATCCAATTCAAGAAGGTCCCCCCAGCTGACAATTAAATGAACAACTTTCCCATTTTCTCTGGTTCGGTTAAAGAGCATTGCAACTCAAACATATCAATGAAGCAAGTGGATCCCAATTACAAAACAAAAGCTAGGCTGTAATAGATAATCAGGAACACAACTTTCACAAGACCCAGAACTGCACACAATGTCATTTACATTTTTTACTGGAACATATTTCCTTCAAAGCAAAATACAACATAATGGCTGTTGCCATTCTGGAATATCAAAAGACTCTAACACACATGACCACAAAGACACCGCCGAAACCCTGGAGTGGTTTGGGTGAAGCTCCAGCTGCTTGCAAAACATGCAAATGGTCTCTGGGAAATTTTTGTTCAGGAAAAGAAGCATGCCTATTCCCCTTGGCACTACTTTTGTAAAACGTGTACCCCCGCTTTATCAGATTCAGTTTCTACCACTATTGGGTGGTCAGAATGCTCCCAATTTGGACAATGAAATTACTGCTATTTCGAAGATGGTTGAAGATTTGTAGACAAAATAACAGCTTGGTCTAACCAGGAAGTTGAAACACCTCAATCTTTTGAATCGGTTGTTCGCAGTTTGATTCATTTGGCTTTCCAGGAGGAAAAGTCAAAATGTGATATCACAATTACCAAAGTTTTTGATTTGATTTGTCACATGTATTAATATACAGTGAACAGTACTGTTTCTTGCACGCTATACAGACAAAGCATACCATTCATAGAGAAGGAAATGAGAGTGCACAGAATGTAGCGTTACAGTCATAGCTAGGGTGTAGAGCAAGATCAGCCTAAGGTAGGTCCATTCAAAAGTCTGATGGCAGTAGGGAAGAAGTTGTTTTTGAGTTGGTTGATACATGATCTCAGACTTTTGTATCTTTTTCCTGACGAAAGAAGGTGGAAGAGACAGTGTCCAGGGTACGTGGGGTCCTTGATTATGTTGGCTGCTTTTCGGAAGTTTAGACATTGTCAATGGATGGGAGGCTGGTTTAGAATGGATAAGTGTGTGATGGACATGATGGGCCAAATGACTTCTTTCATGCTGTAAAACTATGACACCATGATTGAAGGAAGTGTAAATTAAGTGGGTGAATAAAATTCCAAATCAGATGCAGAAAGAGAAATAGAGAGGGAAAGAAAGATAGGATTGAGGTAAAGAAAAGAGGAAATAACCTAAATAGACTTCACACGCATAAAAGATCCAACCATTAAAAACGGAAAAAAGCCTCCACACTAGTAATACTTAATTTCTAAAGCCAGTGTGGTTAATTGGCAGTAGTTAAAAATTAACATATCGTTAAAAGAATTACAGCTAATCTAGTCTTAATTAATACACGGTATGCAAACTTTAAATGGCTCCTTGCATCACTGGAGTTCTAACTTTATTTAATCAGTTAGTACATGTCCTCAGACTTTTGCATCTTCTTCCCGAAGGAAGGTGGTGGAAGAGAGTATGTTCAACATGCGTTGGGTCCTTGATTATGCTGGCTGCTTTTCCGAGGCAGCAGAAAGTGTAGACAGTCATTGGATGGAAGGCTGGACTGTGTGATGGACTGGGCTACGTTCACAACACTTTGTAGTTCCTTGCAGTCTTGGACAGAGCAGGAGCCATACCAAGCTGTGATACATCCAGAAAGGATGCTTTCTATGATGCATCTGTAAAAGTTGGAGAGTTGTAGCAGACTTGCCGAATTTCCTTAGTCTCCTGAGAAAGTAGAGCATTGGGCTGAGGAAACTGAACATGGAATGGTTTTTTAAAAAAATCTGAATTATGTAACAAATTGGATTTTTGGGCAAAACCAGTGGAACACCCGGAAAAAAGATCGGGAAATCTCCCTTGACGACTTAAAGCTAGAGGATTTTCACAATTGCAGTATTAATGTAAGCCTACTTGTGACACTAATAAATAAACAAACTTTAAAAAAACCTTTTCAACCCAATTCGATGCTCAGGCATTCCATGTTTGTTTTGACTGAGCTAGAAGAAAAGGCATCAGTCTCCCAAATATTCATGGGTACCCCAGCCAGTCAGAGGAGCCAGCTGTTTTTGCAAAGAATGGTAAACTTTCGTGTGAACTTAATAGAAGAGCGAGAGAGCAAGGTCAAAAAGTGTACGTGACGATTGACAGATTTGGAAATACCGTCAAGGAAATTATGGGAAACATCTTTGTGACCACTCGTGGAAACAGCCTACTACTGGTAAGGGAATGGAGTAAACATTGGTAGGGCTTTAAAATGCTTGTTATTAATGCTTGTACTATTTGCAACATTACAAAATAGATCTGCTAACAATCTCAATACTGTAGTGCAACAAGGAGTGCTGAATTTTGAATGTGCAGTTGCAGAAACTGGGGACAGTAAACATTCTGGAACTATGTCAAGTCCAAACAGAAAGTTAAAAACCTTACCAATCAATAATTTAATCCACTAACTGGGAGAGTCACTGACAATTCCCAATGTACTCAAATATTTAGTGATTATCAAATCCAACACACGATTTCTGGAGTCCCTCAAGGAAGTGCTTTATATTTTAGATTGGAGTCGACCAAGAGGAAGTAGGTTATTAGGTGGGCTCAGAGTACAGGTGAAAGTAAAAGTCTAAATTAGGGTTACTGTGTAAATGTGTGGAGTATGGTAAATTCGCACATGGAAATAACAGAATTGTTACGATGCAGGATGCTGCCATTTGACCCATCAATGTCTGCACCAGCTCTCCAAACAAGCATCGTGATTTAGTGCCACTCCCCTGACTTTTCCCCACACCCTTACACATTGTTTCTGCTCAAGTAACGATCTAATGCCCTTTTGAACACCTCAATTGAACCTGCCTCTGCCACACTTCCGGCAGTGCATCCCAGCCCCAGACCACTCGTTGCGAGAAAATGCTTCTCACATCGCATTTGTTTCTCTCGCAAATCACTTTAAACCTGTGCCCGGTCATTCTTGATCCTTTTACGATCTAGCCATACCTCCACCCCACCTTCCCCCCCCTCACACTCCCCCATAATTTGGAGCATCCTTATCCTCTTAACCTCCTTCTCTCCAAGGAGAAGAGCCCCAACCTTGCTCATCTATCCTCATAACTGAAGCTTCTCATTCCTGGAACCATTCTTGTAAGTCTCTTCAGCACTCTCTCCATTGTGTTCACATTCTTCCTATAGTGCTCTGAATTGTACACAATACTCTGAGGTCTAACTAGTGTCTTGTATTAGTTCAGTACTTTGCTTTTTGACTCTATGCCTCTAGTAATAAGGCCTATATGCCTTAACTGCTTTCTCCACCCATTCTGCCACTTTCAATGATATATGCACATATACACCCAGGCCCCTCTACCTCTGCACCCCCTTAAGAATTGTACCCCCTAGTATATATTATCTGTCCGTGTTCTTCCTAACAAAATGCATCACCTCACTTTTCCGCATTGAACTTCATCTGCCACCTATCTGCCCACTCCACTAATTTGTCTATACCCTTTAGAACTGTCCTCTTCATTTTCATTTGATTTCATTTATTATTGCCACATATATTAACAGTGAAAAGTATGGTTTCTTGCGCGCTAATCAGACAAAGCATACCATCCATAAAGGAGGAAACGAGAGTGCACAGAATGTAGTGTTACAGTCATAACTAGGGTGCAGAGAAAGATCAACTTAATGCAAGGTAAGTCCATTCAAAGTCTGATGGCAGCAGGGAAGAAGCTGTCCTCAGATCGGTTGATACATGGCCTCAGACTTTTTGGTCTTTTTCCCGACGGAAGGTGGAAGAGAGAATGTACGGGGTGCATGGGGTCTTTAATTGTGCTGGCTGCTGTGCCAAGGCAGCGGGAAGTGTTCATAATTTACATGCTTCCAGGTTTTGTGTCATCCATAAACTTTCGAACACTCGAAGGTAGAGATCATTACTATACATCAGGAAAAGCAAGAGTCCCATTAGTAACCGCTAGAATATACTGCTACAAATCTCCCTCCAGCCTAAAAGATATCCACTGCTCTCTTTCCTATTATTCAGCCAATTTTGTATCTGCATTGTTATTATCCCTTTTATTCCATGAGCTATAATTTTTCTCAAGTCTGTGTGGCACTACCTTCTGAAACCCCATGTACACCACATCAAGAGCATCACTCTCGCTGCAATATGTTGTGGTTGTAATAAAGATCTGGTTCAAAGAAGGGTAGAACTGGGTATCATATGTTCCTGGATACAAGGTGTTCAGGGAAGATAGAAAAAGGAAAAGGGGGAGGAATGTCAATATTGATTAAGGATAACATTCCAATGCTGGAGAGAGAGGATGTCACAGAGGGGTCATGGACAGAGTCTGTGGCTGGAATTTTCCGCCACACTTGCCTTGGAATTGGGCCAGGTGCAGTTCGCAAAACGGAATGCTCCGTTGGCCTCGGGCAGGATTTCACAAGTCTCGCCTGAGCGAGGTCGTAAAATACCGGCCTATATGTCAAGGAGCAATAAAAAGGTGCAATTACATTCTGAAGTCTATAGGCCATCAACTAATGGGAAGATTAAGATCAAATTCACAAGAAAATTACCGAAGTGCACAAGAACGAGAGTGTGGTTCTAGCGGAGGACTTGACTTGAATTATCCAAATATAGGTTAAGAGAGTAGTGTACAATGGGCAGAAAGAAGCAAAACTTTCTAGAGCGTGTTCAAGAAAGTGTTCTGCAGCAGTGTGTCTCAAGTCCAATAAAAAGGAGGTACTTATGGACTTGGTTCTTGGAAATGTGATGGGCCAAGCCATTCAGGTGTCAGTTGGAACATTTAGGGCACGGTGATCATTGTATCATAAGGTTCAGGTTGGTTATAAAAAATAGGAAATAATACAGAATAAAAAACACCAACTGGGGGAGAGCCAACTTCAATGAAGTGTGAATGGACTTGGCGCAGATCAGCTGGAATCAAAGGTTGGCATGTGGTATCTGAACACTGGGCAATTTTGAGAGGAGAGATAGTTCAGGAACAGACAAGATAGACAGGAGAAACAAACCAGAGCTCCCTGGGTGACAAAGAGAGATAGAGATTAAGAAGAAAAAAAAAGTGTCGTCACAGGAATAGGCATTGAAAATTGCAGCTATGAGAGATTGGATAGGCTAGGGTTGTTTTCCTTAGAACTGCGGAGGCTAAGGGGTGACTTAATGGAGGTGTACAAGATTAGGAGGGATTAAATTGAACGGTTAGCTTATTTTTTCGCCTTTTTGGCCAGCACAGACTCAATAGGCTGAAAGGCCTCTTTCCGTGGTGTAATATTTCTATCGTTCTAAACATGGTTAATTTGGAGTCCATCTAATTCTTCAGCGCTGAAGGGAGGTCGAAATGTGATGGATTTTATATTGTTGAAGAGTGGGGGTTGGGGGGGGGGGGGGTGGTGGTGGAGCAAACAGAACGTGACTAGAGATTTGACAAAAGTGCCATGGGCACAAGACAGTGGCAGTGACAATTAGTGTTAAAGTGTAAGGCAGACGCTAATAGTGGCATAAAGTTCAGAGAGCAGTAATGTGCCAATAGCAGAACAAGGGTCAGCACTCTCTGAAAGCAAAGCACAGGAACAAGTTACAGGGTGGCCCTGTGGTGGGGGTGGGGGGAGAAATTACATCGAAATGGATCATAGAACCCACGGTCTGAAGTTGTCAGACTCGATGTTAAGTCCAGAACCCAAGTACCCAATTGAAAGAGGCAGTGCTGTTCCTCCAGTTTGCCTTGGACTTCACTGGAACGTTACAGCAGGCCAAAGACAGAAATGTGGGTGAGAGCTAGATGGTGAATTGAAATGATATTGTCATGCTTGCAGACAGAGCGCAAGTGTTCTGCAAAGCCATCATCCAGTCTACATTGCGTTTCATCTTGCCAATGTTGAGGGGGACGTGATTTGAGCAATTAGTGCAGCAGGCTAAGTTGAAAGAAGTGCGAGTGAATCACTGCTTCACCTAGAATAACTGCCTGAAGCCTTGGACAGGGAGGATGAGGTAGTAGAAGGGCAGGTGAAAGACCTCCTGTGGTGGCATGGGAAGGTGCCATGCTAAGGGAATGAGGTGTTGGGAGGGTTAGAGGACTGGACCAGGGTATTAAAAAAGGAATAGTTTCTACAGATGCAACCAGACCTGCTGAGTTTTTCCAACGTGTTCTTCTATTGGCATCGTCTGTTCTCTGGTCTTTATGCAACTGAAAGCACCCGCCTTAAATCAGGGCGCCATGGTGGTGCAGTGGTTAGCACTGCTGCCTCAGTGCCAGGGACCCAGGTTCAATTCCCACTTGGGTCACTGTCTGTGCAAAGTCTGCACGTTCTCCCCGTGTCTGCGTGAATTGTCTCTGGGTGCTCCGGTTTCCTCCCAGAGTCTGAAAGACGTGCTGGTTAGGTGATTGGCCATGCTAAATCCTCCCTCAGCGTACCTGAACAGGCTCCAGAGTGTAGCGGCTAGAGGACTTTCACAGTAACGTCATTGCAGTGTTAATGTATGCCTACCTGTGACACTATTAAACTTTAAACTAGTCTTTAGCACTATTACCATACCCTTTGTCTTGTGTCCATGACATTTTTGTCAAATCTTTCCTGAGCTCCCACATTTCCCTTGTGGTTTATTTTACTCCACCTGCTTCACCGTCCCTTCAACAGTATAAAATCCATCACATCTCTACCTCTCATCAGTTCTGAAGTTATATTGACTCGATACATTAACTCTGTTTCTCTCCACAGATGCTGCCAGACCACTAGGTTTTACCAAACATTTTCTGGTTTTATTTCAGATTTTCAGCAGTTTATTGCAGATATCAGATGGAAATACAAAAACTGAGCCAAGTATACAAAAGATAAGCAAAGAGTATAGCAAGAAAGTAGCAGCTAAAATACTAAAGGTAATCAAAAAGTCTTCCATAGACAAATAGTAAAAAAGGTGATAAGAGGGGGAGAGGAGCCAATTAGGAACCAAAAAAAGGGATTTACACAATGATGGGCATAGCTGAGATGATAAATGAACAGGCGCCGGACTGTAGCAACAGGGGGGGGGATTTTCACAGTAACGTCATTGTGGTGTTAATGTAAGCCTGCTTGTGACACTAATAAATAAAACGTTGCATCTGTCTTTATCAAGGAAGCTGTTTCACAGATCAGGGTGCAAGGGGAGGTAATTCAGACATTAGCAGGGTTTAAAATTGATAATTGAGTACAGTTAATAAGGCATGCAGCATTCTGAACTTTATTAATAGGGGCACAGTGTATAAAAGAAAGGAAGTTATGTTAAACTTGTAGAGCTGGTTCAGTCTCAACTGAGTGTTGCATTTGATTCTGGGAAGCACCCTCTACAAAAAGATATAAAGGCATTACAGAGGATTCAGAAAACATTTACGAGAATGTTTCCAGGGATGAGGAATTGCATTCAATTCGACAGATGGGAGAAGCTAAAGCGGTTTTCCTTGAGGGGAGAAAAAGACAAAGGAGATTGATAGAGGTATTCAAAAATCAAGGGTCTGGACAGTGGTTCGGGAAAAACATCCCATTGGTGGGAGGTAAAACCAGAGGGCAGAGATTTAAGCTATTTGGCAAAAGCAGCAATGGCAACTGGAGAAAAAGCTTCTTTAATTCAGTTGATGGGTAGGATCTGGAATGCACTGTTTTAGTATGTGATTCAATCAAGGCATTCATACTGAACTAGATTGTTATCTGGAAAGGAAGAACAGACTTTGCTATGGGAAGAAGGTGGGAGTGTGGTACTGATTAAATTGCTATGTGGAATGCCAATGCAGACAGGGTGGACTAAATGGCCTCCTTCAGCACTGTAACAATTCTGTGATTCTGCAAACTTTCCGTTGTAAATATTACATTGAATTTGCAGCACAAAACAGGCTTCTCAGCCCAACCAGTCTATCCTTCACAAGAGTCACCTCCCACCTTACTTCATCTAGCCCCAGTTTGTTCTTCTATTCCTGTTCTCCTCATGTTTAGCGAGCTTTCAATGCAGTTTTGTTGGTCACCTTAAGCACTTCAGGTGGTAGTATGTTTCAAACCACTGTTAAGTAAACAAGTTGCTACAGAATTCCTTCTTGAACAGCGATTACCTTATATTTAGGATATCTAGCTTTGGACTCCCACAAACAGAAACATCCTATCTAAACCAATATTTTGTTGTACTGGGTGATGTGACTGGACTAATGATCTGTAGTTGGAAGTTTACTTGTCACCACAGCAGTTGGAGAATTTAAACTCAATTAATTAAATAAATATGGAACAAAAACCAACATTAGTAACAGTGATCATGAAACTATCAGATTATAAAATCCCAACTAGTTCATTAATGTCCTTAAAAGGAACCTGTTGTTTTTCACCTGGTCTGAGAGAGATTTCAGGCTGATCGCAATGTGGTTGAGTTTTTAATTGCCCTCTGAAATGGCAAAGTAAGACATTGTTGTTGCCATCACCTTCTCAAACCAAATCATTGATCAGAAATAAATGCTGGCCAGTGACACAGCCTGTGAATAACTGAATTAAAATGAAATCCTCTCAGTCTCTTGTTAACATTTTGGTCTAGATGGCTGCAACCTCTCAATCCTGGCATCATTCTTGTAAATATTATTCCTACCTTAGCCAGTGGCTGTGTAACATGGAGACCGGATTTATGAACAGTATTCAAAGTGTGGTCTAACGAGTGCAAATTTAACTTCCCTTTGATTTATCTTCAGATTAGCCTAACCACATCAGGATATTCCAACTGTGGTAGGTATCAACAGTCGAACTATGTGTTTGCCTAAAATTAGTTTATCGTAGCTCACATAGAAAACTAAACCTGTAACCCCCATCTAGACAAATACTGCACATCACTCACTTAGTTACTTGTAAAGCTGCATGCGACAACTAATCAGCTGAATTTTAATCATTCAGAAATGAAGTACAGTCAAATTTAATCTCATCCTCACCAGAAGTGAGCAACTGAGCTTTGTTTGATAGCGAAAACTCTGGCTAAACTTTCTCTTTTATCTGGACAGACGAGGCTGAATTGCAGCAACCTAGTTTATCACTTCAACTGAAATAAAAAACAGAAAATGCTGAAAAATCTCAGGCCTGGCAGCATTTGTGGAGAGAGAAAGTGAGTCAAGGTTTTGAGTCCATATGACTTTTCTTCAGCTGAGGTCAGCATCAACATAAAGCTAAACTTTGAACCTACCAATATAAATGCAACCTTATTGTTTTTGCATGACTATTACTACACTGCATGATGCACTAGCTATGCCATTGGAGAAGCTTGGTTCACGCTTCTCACTTTATCTTAGCATCTTTAATGCTCAACTTAAATTGTCTGAGTCATGTTCAATTTATGCAAGTAGTATTACAGCTGGAGTAGGGGTCAATGCTAAACAATTAAAATAGTCACATATGGTAGATGTGCCTGCACTCAATTTTTTAAGAACATTATGTCATCACCTGATGTCCCACCTTCGTCATAGCATACAGAAAATTAAAACAAGGCAACACTGACGATTCCAGTTCGGTAAATTGTAACA
The DNA here is from genome assembly GCF_964213995.1 of Mustelus asterias. Lineage (NCBI taxonomy): Eukaryota > Metazoa > Chordata > Chondrichthyes > Carcharhiniformes > Triakidae > Mustelus > Mustelus asterias. Next base: position 105,782,204 of record NC_135804.1, read on the forward strand.
CTTTTGCTAAAGAGACGTAGATGACAAGAGTCACAGGAATGCTGATTAACTTTTAACAAACCAATAAAACATGTATTAAACAAGTAAAGATTAACTTTAAACCACTATTCCTTCACAGCATACATCGATTTATAAAGGATTAAACAAGTTAGAGAAATTTGATATTCTGATGTTCTAAGTAGAGTCCATGCAAACCAATAGGCAAAATGTGATCAGCCACACCACACTGTAACCAAGTAACAAATGCCACTCAAGACAACTTCAGTGGATTTCTCTTCAAATCCTCCAAATGCTTGTCACACTGTGAGCCAACTGGTCTCATTGGAACTCTGGCTTCCACAAGAGGGTCTCCAAACTCCACTCTTGAAGAACACTCGCTCCCAGATGCCTTCATCTCGGACCCACTTCTAGGATTTCAACCTCTCTTTTTAATGTTCTTCTGCCCTGGAACACCACATGCATTCAAGTTTCCACACAATCTCTCAGATACTCAGCCACGCCAACGGAACACCATTGCCTCACAGACTGTACTTCATGTGTCACTAATCTTAAGATTATTTCGCATGTCTGGTTTCTCACGAGATTACTTCACCAGGTTTGCACGCTGCAGTTCTGTTTTTAACTGGGAGCTTCTATCTACAACTTTAACTTCAGTGAACAGTACCTTGTCCAGTTTATGGTTATTTGTCCCTTTGACTTCAGTCTTCCTGGAACTCCTTTTTTCATTCCCTAGTTTCTGGAACTTTTGTTTTCTAGCTTCTGGGTCTTGCTTTCTGCCCGTTACTCTATTGTCCTGCTAGTTTCTGAGAGAGCTGATTTCTTCTTCGCTGTCCGGTCCCAACTGAACACACCTGCTTCTACTTTTCAGTGTGGGCCTCTGGTTGTCAAGGAAGTTTTTTTTAAAAAAAAAAGCTCCTATAATTTCTTAATATCATAAACCCCTTAATTACAATGCAGACAAAGTTTAAAGTGAATCTAAAACTTGTGGACATGCAGGCACCTTTGGTTAACATGAAACTATCTGACGATTTAACCCTTTCTTAGCACATGTACAGAAATACAAATTAAGCTTAAACTGATACTTGCGAACACCCACAATATAAATGATTTAAACCAACTCGAATTCCCAAAAAACATTTTCATGTACATTTGAATTGAATTAATAAATTGTACACCTAGTAATCAGAGAAACTGTCAATTGGATCTTTCTGCTGAATGTCCAGTTTCAAGTCTTCACTAATTTAAATTTGGTACAACATTTACAAAAATCACAACTAGAGTTATGAAACAGCTTTTTGCAGTTCTTTATACTAGTGTTATCTCCGAGCATTTTAATACAACATAGCTTAAAATGAACTGTGGACTCACTTCTACCAGAAACTGGTCTGAAACCGTTCACAGTTTTTAAAGGATTAAAAAAAACTTCCATACAAAGTTTTTAACTTCTGAAACCAGGTTACAAGAAATATTTAAGCACGTTTACCCAAACTGGCAAGCTGCGAACTGAAGGATAATCCCAATCTCTGAAAATTATTTTTCCCTTCTGCAGTGGAATGAAAGTGAGGCAGTTATCGAATGCAAGTCAAAAAAAAGTTTTCTTTCCTACCTATTTCCATCTCCACAAATGCAGCCTCATCTGGCTCAGCACGTGGGAGCACGCCCGGGTCGCTGAAACTGGTGCGCAGTAACATTGCCATCACAAAGATGAAAAGGACAATTGCGAACACTGGAATTACAGGGGAGAGATGAATAGCCAAATATGGACACCTGTGGTGGAGGGTAAATGAGGGAGAGAGAGAGAGTTAGAGATCATTAAATATTTAGGAGATTACACCAGCATTGTAAGGAAAAATGTCTCTGCTGCCACCTCAAGCCCTGGCCCTACCAACCTATTACAACAGTACAATCACTAATTGAACTAACCATCTTGCAATATGAACATACATTAAAAACAGATGGCATGATGGATAAAATTGCCCACACTCTTAGTACTAAACTACATTGTAATGGGCATGTGATTAGCACTGCTGCCTCAACCCCTGGGACCCGGGTTCAATTCCAGCTTTGGGTGACTGGGTATGTGGAGTTTGCATGTTCTCCCCGTGTCTATGTGGGTTTCCTCCGGGTGCTCCGGTTTCCTCCCACCGTCCAAAGATGTGCAGGTTAGGTGGATTGGTCATGCTAAATTGCTCCTTAGTGGCCCAAGATATATAGGTTAGGGGGATTGATGGGGTAAATACGTGGGATTACAGGATAAATTGATGACTCGATGGGCTGAATGGCCTCCTTCTGCACTGTGGGGTTTCTGTGATTCTATGTCCATATACACAAAGGAATTCTTGCAATGAAGCAAAGTGAGTTATTAAAGGATCAACCTCTGCTTTTAAAATACAGTAAATGCATCATCTTCACATAGGGTTCAGTCTTATTCAATGTACTGAAAACTCCAATATGACTTCAACATCCCGAAGCATAGATTCATCCTCAAAAACCTCATCTCTGTTACCAAAATGAAATTAAATGGGCATTTGAGGCAAGGTGTGTGAAGCTGGCATAGGATTGAAGGCAGGAAGTTGGCAACACATACCAGATAAAAGGCAGGAAACAGCATCATCCTGGGGCGAGGGAAGGATACACTATGCATTCCCCTTGCTTCACATTTTTTCATCTCAGATGGTGAAAAAGTAGACTCCTCACTCTTGCCCACGCCAACCCCATTATAGCTTGCTCACACACTCAATTGCCCATTAATGAGCTTTTTTAAGATGGACAGGCTGCTGAGTTTGGCACCCACCCCCCTACCGTATTATGAGGACCAGGTCGTGGGTGGGCAGGAAGGCGCCACAATAGCCACCTGTCATATTGGACATGCTTCCTGACAGGGGGCCATAAAAACCAGCCCATAAAGAAAATTGCCTGTTTTAATGGTTCTATTTAAATTTCAAACTATTTAAATTTCATGACAAATCTTTACGCTTCCATAAATCTCACCTTCCTGTGCATGACTTCTGCTCACGCACATCTGTTTAATTGATGCTTTACGTCCATATGCAACTGCAGCTTTACTTGTAATTAGCCCTTAAATCATTCAATACTGTGCTATATATAATCTCATATACAAAAATAACTTGCCATTCAAGATCCAAAGAAAAGGTACAAAAGCCATACATCTTCCATTGAAATCTGGTTAAGTGCTATGCTAACCTTTGAATTTCAGAGCACAACCACAAAATATGACAAGCAGAGTCAGAAACGTAATGCTCAGCAGGTAGATCATGAAGGGGCTTGGCCCCTGCGTAAAGCCATGTGCATCAGTCATCAGTATGAATGGAACTTTGCAAGTCTCTTTGTAGGTAGGACACTGGGTGGTTATCACAAAGCATCTATAGGAATAGGGTCCCACTTCTAGACTGTGGTGCTACTACTGCTTGCTGCCCTTGGGATAGGATGGCGAAACCTAGTCAGAGACATTCTTGGAGAGCTCCGACCACATGACATCCAAGTGTTATTGTATTTGCCTCAGGTTGTGTCTTGTGGTGGAAGTTCAAAATAATCACACTACTCTACACAGATGTAGGAGTTAATCCTGAGTGTATTTCTCAGAATACACCACGTGCTGCTGATGCGTTGTTTCTCAGGACATTGACAGTGCAGTCATACACCTCCACAACCACCCTTCAGCAACAGATTAAAAGTTCAAAATCGGACCGGCTGCAAGCAATATTGATGCCTCTTTCCCATTGGTGTCTGGACAACTCAGCTGGGTTGGGAGCTCTACTTTAAACTGTAATGGAATTTGGAAATATCCAGCACCCCCCTCAAAAACCCACTATAAAAGTCAAATCTTTTAACAGATAACGCCCAATTGAATTTGAATCTGGTGTAAGACAACCTGCAAGTGAGCCGACAGGATTGTGTTCGCTTAATTTTCATAAAATCATAGAATCCTACAGTGCAGAAGGAGGCCATTCAGCCCATCAAGTCTGCACTGACCACAATCCCCTCAGGCCCTATTTCCACAACCCCATGCATTTACCCTCGTTAGTCCCCCTGACATCAAGGGGCAATTTAGCATGGCCAATGTGCCTAACCTACACATCTTTGGACTGTGGGAGGAAACCGGAGCACCGAGGAAACCCACGCAGACATGGGGAGAATGTGCAAACTCCACACAGACAGTGACCCAAGGTGGGAATCGAACCCGGGTACCTGGCTACCCACCTGTGCCACCATGCCGCCCACTCAAGTATTTAACTTTCTCGTTTTGCTCATGTTCTTATGTCTTGTGGTTCCCAAAAATTTGGAATAATCACAGTTTTAGAGTCAAGCACTGTAAATTCATGCATTCAATGTATTTCTGCATTAAATCCATTTAAAATATTGCGTTTTACTCAGGTACCTACTGCCTACACTTTATGGGTGAGATTCTCCAGTCTCCCAGCTGCGTGTTTCCTGCCGGCAGGAGGTAGCGCGTTGTTTGCTTGCGGTGGGATCCTCTGGTCCCGTCGCTGTCAATGGGAATTCTCACTGACGTCACCCCAGGGTGGGGATGCACTGCCAGCAGGACTGGAGAATCCTGCCGGCATGAACAGCCGGAGAATTCCGGTCTGTCATTTCCAGAAACACAGAACAACACTTTTAGACACAAATGCTAGAGCTTCGTTGAATGTTTTTCTTCGATCACACCATCTGCTACAGACTGATCTGTTGGTTTGATACACAGATTACAATGCAGTTGAGCGATGTGGCACTCTGGATATTTACGTGTACAGACGCATGAACACTTATTGCTACAATATGTTGGAACCAAAACAATTGCACTTCCTCCTTGTACACTGCATAGTACCAGTCATATCTTTGTCAGAAGAATAAAAGATACTATGATTTCTCAGTGAAAGTTGTGCCTGGAGCTTCATTTGTGATTGGAAATAAGTTTCATTATCTTTCTTGTGTCCTTTCAGGTTAAGTGAATGGGCAACAAGATGACAGATGGAGTATACTGTGGGGAAATGTGAGGTTCTTCACTATGGTCCTAAGAATAGAAAAGCAGATCTTTTAAAAGATGTGAAACATTCAAATTTTGATGTCGAGACTTGTGTATGTTCACACAAGGAATGCAGGAAGTTAGCAGGCAGGTGCAACAAGCAGTTAAGCATGTTGACCTTTATTGCCAGGTAACTGGAGTAGAAGATTAAAGTAGTCTTTCTGCAATTGTATAAGACCATAAGACCTTAAGACACAGGAGCAGAATTAGGCCACTTGACCCATCAAGTCTGCTCTGCCATTCAATCATGGTTGATATTTTTCTCATCCCTATTCTCCTGCCTTTTCCCCATAACCCCTGATCCCCTTATTAATCAAGAACCTATCTATCTCCGTCTTAAAGAGGAGACCACATTTTGAATACCACGTGCAGTTTTGGTCTCCACATTTAAGAAAGGACATACTTGCATTGGAATCAGTACAGCAAAGGCTGACTAAATTGGTCCCTGGAATGAGAGGGCTGTCCTATGGTGAGACAAAGAAAATTGGGTTTATATTCTCTAGAGTTTAGAGGAATGAGAATCAATCTTATTGACACCTACGAAATTCTGAAGGGGCTTAGTGGATGCAGAGAAACTGTTTCCGCTGGTTGGGGAGTCAAAAACATGGGGGCAGTGTCTCAGGATAAGGAAGGGGTCAATAATTTAGGACTGAGGCAAGAAGAAATTACTTCACTCAAAGGGCTGTGAATCTTTGGAATTCTTTACCCCAGAGGGATATATTCAAGGCTAGGATAGACGTATTTTTGGGCTCAGGTAATGAAAAGACTATGGGGAATGGGCAGGTAAGTGGAGTTGAAGGCAAAGATCAACCATGATTATATTGAATGACAGAGTAGGCTTGACAAGTCATATGATCCACTCCTATTTCCTGTGTTACGTTTTTGTGGAGAAGCACAAATCAATTCATTTGCTTATCATTCTATATAAATATAGACTAATGTAAGGAACTGGAAAAACCAGTTAATAGTTAACAAAACAGGTATAACACATTGTTAATCCCCAACAGGCCCAAAACCCACTTGAGACTCGGTGAAACTTCTGTTCGGTAAAGAACACAAGTTGTGGTTTAGAAAAAGGCCTTGTAAACAGCCACATGGGAGAGAATCAGCTAATTAAAATGACAAAACAAAAGCTTCTTGCAGTGAGGGTGCCCCTATGGGATGAGAATGAAAGCGGAGGCTGAGGTGGATGGTTCAAGAAAAAGGAAGACTATTTTTACATTCTATAAAAGTGCGTCAGGAGTTAAAGATTTAGTTTTACCCCAAAAGCACTCCTACTGCCTTATAAATTTAAATATTTTTTCTTCATGGAAACATCATTCTCCCAAGCTTCTGGTGGCAGTTCAGCTCATTTTGTCTACAATGAATGTTGTTCAACTTGAAAATTAACATTGTGTATAAATAATTGTGACCTGAACTAACAGTAAATAGTTCCCTCTCCAGTGTTTGTTCAAAACTAAAGCAGAAACTGCTTATGGCAATGACTTAATAAGGAAATGCATGAAGAATATAGTTTATAATCTAAGTAAGCAATATGTTCTCCATGGAAAAGTTAAATACAAATGTAAACTATTAAAACTTTAAGGGAAATCAGGCCGAATATTTTCATCCAAAAGCCAAGTTTACATAAGAGAAAACACTGGGGACGAAGGAAAAGATAGAAAGAGCACACATAAATGATGGAACGCATTCTGTATTCTGAAATTTGCCATGACAGTACTGTCAACTGGAACATACATCTGATATTTAATTAAAATAATTCAATTACATAAAACCTTAAAGATTAAAGGAACCTGATACAAGTGCACATTTATATGAAAAATTTGTATGTGATTTCAGCACTCATTCTTCCTTGTCCAGTTTGATATGGGCACTGCAGCACAGTGGTTATGATAATAGTCTAGCAATCCAGAGACAGGAGTTCAAGTCCCATCAAGGCAGATGGAGCATTTTAACCCAGTTAACTAAATTTGGAATTCACAGCTCTTATTATTGGGGATCAAGAAATTCAGATTGTTACCATTAATGTCTTTTAGGTGAGGAAATCTGCCACCCAGACGCACAGCAATGTGGTTGACTCTCAGACGGTCTCTGAAATGGTTTGGCAAGCCACTCTGCTGTATCAGGCCACTATGAAAATCAAACATAAAACCAGACAAGCAACTCAGCCTGTCAATCAACCAAGGCAGTGGCCATAACAAAAAGGATACCCCTGCAGCAAACACTGCAAAATCATCCTCACCAACATCTGGGAACTTTTGCCAAAATCAAGAGAGCTGTCACACAAATTAACCAAGCAATAGTTTGACAGTAGTACTTGCCAAATCAAAACCTATGTTCCAGACTGGATTCTCCATCACCATCCCTGGTTATGTACTGTTCCCACTGGCATAGTAGCATAATCTAGAGGGAGTAGTCCTCCAACGTTGACTCCAGACCCTGTGAAGTCTCTTGGCACAAGGTCGAATGTGGGCAAGGAAACCATCTGATGATTACCATCCACTGCCCTTCCTCAGTTCAGTGCTCCTTCACATTGAGCACCACCTGGAAGAAGCACTAACAGTAGAAAAGGCGTAGAATGTACTGAGAGTAGGGACTTTAATGTCCATCAGAGGTAGTTTGGCAACATCATTAATGGTCCAACTGGTCAAGTTCTGAAGGATATACCTGCCAGACCAAGCCTGCAGCAGTCGTAGAGCAAACCAAGGAGCAAAAGAAAACAATTGACCTCAAATTCACCAATCCACCTGTCACAAAGGCATCTGTTCATGACAACCAGACCCTGTGAAGATGAAGTCCCATATTCACACTAAGGAACACAGTCCAGTATGTTGTGTGGCACTACCACCATGTTAAACTGGAGAGATTCAAAGCAGGTCTATCTATCAAAACTGGGCAATCATGAAGCTCTTGTGGACCATCAACTGCAGAAGCATGGTATTCCATCACAATGTGTAACCTATGGCGCAGCAGATACCCCATCTTTCAATGACCATCAAGCCACTAGACTAAACCCGGATCAATAAAGTGTGGAAAAACACACCAGAAATCGCAGCATGCATACCTAAAAATGAGATTCCAACCAGATGGATCCACAACACAGGACTGACTACCCTGCATACTAACAGTGGAAGCAGCATGCTGTAGATAGCCAATTGATGAGAACTAACCGAAAGCAAAATTCTGCAGATGCTGGAAATCTGAAAGGAAACAAAAAAAAACTCAGCAGGTCTGACAGCATCTGTGCTGAAAAAAAAAACAAAGCTCATGTTCCACTTCAGAACACAGATAAAAGCTCTGCAATCCTGGACAATTAAAAGAATACATCCCTCCTGAAATGATGGCAGAATTTCAAAGGCAAGGTGGAAAAGATGGGCTGAAGAATTTTCGCTCATCTTCAACCAGTTGTGCCATATGGATAATCTATCTCTCTTCCTGAGGCCATCACAGAAGCCAGCTTTCCGCCAATTTATTTCACTCCATGCAACAGTTCAATGGCAATAATTAGAGCAAAGCCTAATGGCTCCAATAATATCCCATGCATAGTGCTGAATGAAGACTGGGACTCCAAGATCTAGGCACAGAATGAACCAAGCTGCCCCAGTCGTGCTATAGCACTGGCATCTATCCGATAATCTGGAAAATTGCCCAGGTATTTGATTTATTATTGTCACATGTATTACGTGAAAAGTATTGTTTCTTGCACGCTATACAGAAGTGCATATTGTTCAGAGAGAAGGAAAGGAGAGAGTGCAGAATGTAGTGTTACAATCATAGCTAGGGTGTAGAGATCAACTTAATGCAAAGTCTGACAGCAGCAGGGAAGAAGCTGTTCTGGAGTTGGTTGGTACGTGACCTCAGACTTTTGCACCTTTTTCCCCAATGGAAGAAAGTGGAAGAGAGAATGTCCGGGGTGTGGGGTCCTTAATTACACTGGCTGCTTTGCTGAGGCAGCAGGAAGTGTAGACAGAGTCAATGGATAGAAGGCTGGCTTGTGTGTTGGATTGGGCTACATTCACATAGTTAGTTCCTTGCGGTCTTGGGCAGAGCAGGAGCCATACCAAGCCGTGATGCAATCAGAAAGAATGCTTGCTATGGTGCATCTGTAAAAGTTGGAGAGAGTCGTAGCAGACATGCAAAATTTCCTTAGTCTGGGAGACCAGGACAGGTTATTGGTGATCTGGACACCTAAAAACATGAAGCTCTCGACCCTTTCCCGGGCCCTGCACCCATGTCTGTGGACATGCCCCTGTAGACACGGTAAGAAGTCTCACAACACCAGGTTAAAGTCCAACAGGTTTATTTGGTAGCAAATACCATAAGCTTTCGGAGCACTGCTCCTTCGTCAGCTCCATCTGACGAAAGAGCAGTGCTCCGAAAGCTTATGGTATTTGCTACCAAATAAACCTGTTGGACTTTAACCTGGTGTTGTGAGACTTCTTTTCTTGTATAGGTCAAGGTCACCTGACTTGAACGCCTCAGACTTCGACTTCAGCAAGCAGTGGATATCCCTGTTCATCCATGGCTTCTGGTTGGGAAACACACGGATTTGCTTCTTCGGCACACAGTCTTTTACACACTAATGAAGTCAGTTACTGCAGTAGTCAGGCTGGTGGCAGAGTTTTTAAATACTGACCAGTCCACTGACTCCAAGCAGTCCCATAGCAGATCTGATTCCTCAGACCAACATTGTACAACCTTCTTCGATGGATTCTCCCGCTTCAATTTTTGCTTGTAAGCAGGGAGCAGGAGCACAGCCTTGTGGTCTGATGTCTGGAGAAAGTAGGACAAAACCAATCCTACCAATTATCACCCTTTCAGTCTACACTCAGTCTTCAGCAAAGTGGTGTGAAGGGAATTATTGAGCATCAAGCAATTACTCACCAATAACCTAACTGATGCCAGGGCTGCTTCTCCAGACTTTATCACAACCTCAGTTCAAACATGAATATAACAGCCAAATTCAAAAGGTGAGGTGAGAACAACAGCCCTTAGCATTTGGTAGCATTTGGCCCAATGTATAATAAAATTGAAGTTAACATAGAACAGTACAGCACAGAACAGGCCCTTCGGCCCACGATGTTGTGCCGAGCTTTATCTGAAACCAAGATCAAGCTATCCCCCAAGATCAAGCTATCCCAGGATATGGGAATCGGGAAAAACTCTTCACTGGCTGCTGAGGGAAAACCAGGGAAAACTGTTGTCATCATTGGAGGCCAATAATCTCAGCCTCACTGCATCACTGTTGGAGTTCCTCTGGGTAATGTTCTCAGCCCAATCAATATTTGGCTGCTCCCATAACTTTGTCAAGATCAAGGTGGGAAACCTTTGCTAATTGATTGCAGTTTTTAATTCAACTTGCAACTCCTGCAGATTGATTTGATTAGATTTATTGTCACATGTATTAACATTGTGAAAAGTATTGTTTCTTGTGCACTATACAAAGCATACCGTTCATACAGAAGGAAAGGAGAGCATGCAGAATGTAGTTACAATCATAGCTAGAGTGTAGAGAAAGATCAACTGAATGCAAGTTATCTCTTTTAAATACCAAACAAATAAACTAACTCAAATTAACATAGGGATTCAAAAGTCTGACAGCAGCAGGGAAGAAGCTGTTCTTGAGTTGGTTGGGATGTGACCTCAGACTTTCGTATCTTTTTCCGAAGGAAGAAGGTGGAAGAGAGATTGTCCGGGGTGTGTGGGGTCCTTAATTATGCTGGCTGCTTTGCCGAGGCAGCAGGAAGTGTAGACAGAGTCAATGGATGGTAGGCTGGTTTTTGTGATGAATTGGGCTACATTCATGACCTTTTCTAGTTCCTTGCGGTCTTGGGCAGAGCAGGAGCCATACCAAGCTGTGATACAACCAGAAAGAATGCTTTCTATGGTGCATCTGTAAAAGTTAGTGAGAGTCGCAGCTGGCATAGATAACAAAGCAGTCTGTGACCACATGCAGCAAGCCTGAACAACATTCAGACCCGGGCTGTTCAGTGGCATACAAGACAATGACTATTTCCAACAACCGATTATCTAACCACCTCCACTTGACATTCAATAGCATTACCATCACTCCATCCTCAACTATCAACATCTTGGCGGTTACCATTGACCAGAAACTGAATGGGACTAACCATATAAATACTGTGCCTAATAGAGGAGGTTAGAAGCTTTGAATTCTGCAGCAATAGCTCACCTCCCGACTCCCCATAAGGCTGCCCACCATCTGCAAGGCACAAGTCAGGAGTGTGATGGAATAATCTCCACTTGCCTGGATGAATGCAGCTCCAACAACTCTGAAGCTCATCCAGGGCAAAGCATCCTACTTGACGGTCAACCCATCCACCTCCTTAAGTATTCATTTCCTCAACCAAGAGAGCACAGTGGCAGCAATACATGCCACCTAGCAGATGCATGACATCAACTTCCCAAGTGTCCTTCGACAGCATTTTACAAACTATTACCTCTGCCGCCAAGAAGAACAAGGGCAGCAGGGTACTTGGAAACATCACCAGCAAGCTGCATACCATCCTGGAACTATATTATTCCTCCATTGTTGTTGGGTCAAAATCTTGGCATTCCCTCAACTGCTCTTATGGGTGTATCCACACCACATTAACTGTAGCAGTTCAACACCAACTTCAAGGGCAATTAGGAATGGCTAAAAAAGTGCTGACCTCATCAGTGATAACATTTATGCACATCCAGAATTAGTTCTGCACATTTTCTTAAAAACTGCATTCAGTCCAAGTAACATACGTCAGACACAATACATGGCTGGCTGACACGGGAAAAATAAATCATGCCTTGTATAACATGGTAAGAAGTCTCACAACACCAGGTTGAAGTCCAACAGGTTTATTTGGAATCACGAGCTCATGATTCCAAATCAACCTGTTGGACTCTAACTTGGTGTTGTGAGACTTCTAACTGTGACCACTCCAGTCCGACGTCTGCATCTCCACATCTTGTATAACATGATTTTTTGAGATGGATACTGAAATGCGTGACTGAGCTATTACATTGTGAACACACTGCATTCCACATCAAACCCGAGATAAACAAAAAATTAAAAGGACACACTTGCACCCAAAGAAAATATTTGACATGTTTTGTTTATTGGATTGTGCCAACTAAAATGGGTCAACATTAAAAAGGAATAAAAAAAGCTTCCCTTACAAGCACCACCCAATTATGTGAAACAAACAATGATCAGTAAACTTTGTTTGTTAAATATATAAGCTTAAACAACTAGTTCTAATGCCCAGTTGTTGTGCCCTCCAGTTATGCTCTGTGATCAGATGGTGCTCAAATGATAGCTCGCAAAAAAAAGGACATGTTCGCTGCCCAGTTATGTCCAAGCTACGCAAGCCAATAAAGGCTTGATTCTTGTCCTATGGTGATGCCAAGCCTTTCAGAAAGGCAGATACAAAAAAATCAGGTCAAGTTTCACTTCCAATTACTACTCTGCGATCCCTGGTGCAAAACACACATGGATATCGATCAAGGACAAGACTGGGCTCAAGCTATGCAACTTCAACAAAGTAACAAAGGGACTGAGAACATCTAGCGGGCCACAAAATATGACCGGGCCGTAAAATAAAACAGAAACCTCTAATGAGAAGATTTATTCAATCAAAGTTTACCTTTCCTTGCATGATGTCAAAATGTCACGGATGTGGTAATTTGATATCAATGTGGCAAGATTAATATTTCAATACAAATAGAACAACTTTATCCACTCATTTGTTACCTTGCTCTGAATGAGCCTCAAGTAATTTTACTCTTCATTTGAATGACATGGCCAATCAAGCAGGTTCTGAACAGCCAAATCATGGGCCTAGCATAATGAAGTATTTGATTTCACGCATCTATTAGTCATTTCAGAATTCATGGATGACATTATCTGAAGAGGGAGCATGTGGTGTTCACTGGCATCATTGAGGCCTTCTGTGCCCATTGGGGTGCCTTAGCGACCCCTTCACATTTGGTTTGACATTTTAAATTTCATCCGCGATTTGCTTTTGTTCAAGGCAGTGCCCTTTTAAGGGGCTTCCCTTTTTACTTTATCCCTCGGTTTCTTTAATTTAGTCTAATTATTTTTTCAACAAAAGAGTTGAATAACTTTACTCAACCAGGCAGAGTCAGGCTCCAAGGGCTACCAATACATTTACAGGTTTGATGGGCATCATGTTACCCGTTTCTACAAGTTGCATTCAAAGCTAATGGTGAGCTAAAGAAAACCAAGTGCAGGCTTAAATGGTAATTTAAGTGTGTTGTACCAAGGCACCTACAGTTTAAGCATAAATGTACCAGAGGGAGACCAGATTTTCAAAGTCAAAACCAGGACACACTGAAAAGCTTTGGAAGGTGAGGCTCCTTGATGATGGACGTGTTGAGTGACCAATGGCTGGAGTCTCAGGAAGGGGAAGTTGAAGGTAGGAGGTCATGTGATGACATCTCCCAGAATACATCCAGCCAGAGTTAGGAACTTTATTAAGACACCCAATCATCAAAGGCAGCAGTTGCAAACCATTACTTTTGTTTCTGCCTCATTTTCTACAAAACAGATCCAGAGTATCATTTGTTACAACATCCCAGTCATAATCCTCTATTCCATTCTAACTTCACTGTGCAATGCACAATGACAGGACCAATCTCCATTTAAATACCTTTTTCCTTTTCAGTTGCACACTGGGTTTTAACAATGGACTTTCAGAAACTGGACTTTAGACTAGCCAATGTACCTGTGTGCGAGGGATTTTGTTTACACCAGACACGCACTGAAGGAAGCACATTATCTCTCAATGAGAAGTTTGGTTGTGCATGCCACAGCTCAACTGAACTCGTCAGCCATTTTCCTCAGCAGGGATTGGTGATTTACTGATGGCTGTAGTCCAACTACCTCATCAAATGTGGCTTGCAGTTGGCAGACACTGCTGTCAATCTTCTGTCATCACCCAGAGGCAGATTGCATTCCAAATCTGGGTGTCAGTGAGAAGGGTTTCTGGTTGTGCAGGAACATACTGCACTTGACAGTTGTCAAGTTGCCAGTATTCCAATTCCCAGCTTGCCAATAGTTAATGAAGCACACAGGGCAGGCACCCTCCCCACACCCCAAGAAACCCCTATATTTCCAGGTCCTGGCAGCCTGATTGAAAGGCAGAACTGTCCCTTACCCAACAAAGCCCTAACCATGTTCCAGTTTCACAACAAAGGCAGCGTTGTGACCAGAATTGAACCTGCCTTCTGCGCCCCAATCTCCAAAGGGAAACAGTGGCTTGTGATTTTGAAAGATAACATGCTGCAGAATTCAATCTCCAAGAATGGAATCGGAATTATTCAGATCACTAGATCAGTGCGCGAGATTATATATTGTGCATTACAAATAGTTCAAACTTGTATGTGATACTGCAAAACATTTCCTATTGTTTTGTTTGAACATTATGCACATTATGAACATTATGCACAATGCTGGAAAGAAGACCGTCTATCTGGAGAGGAATTTTCCTGGGCTTGACAATTGCCCAAGGGTTGAATCTGATTCCATGTTGGCAGAGATGCACAATTGAAGCTTGCTTGTAGCTCTTGGGCAGGATTTTCCAGCTCCGCACATGCCAAATCTGGAAAATCCTGCCCGAGGTCAATAGACCTTTTCATGGTCCATGTCCCGCCTGCTATAAATTCTGTGGAAGGCGGGATGGCAAATTTCCAGCTCTTATGTCTACCTGCTTGCATTGATTGAGTACACAATAACCAATCATTATACAGAACCTTATTGCAAGTGCAAGACTCAGACAAAATGGACTTTTAGCCAAATCCCAAGCTTACTGTTAGCATTGGAATTACATTGGCCAACCACTGAACTCTGGTGCAGAAAGGATAAGATTTTGTTACACGAAGTCTTACATTACACCTGTGACTACAGTGAAAGTACCCTCCAGACCTCCTAACTTACCAGAGCACCTACCCACTAAAATATAGAAGGTGCAACACCTGATCCTCCCTCCCAGCTGGCATGGGCCCCAAACATTCATTAGGTAATAAAATGATCAACTTGTACTTCAATTTAATATATTGCAATCACTGCTGGTGATGCAGCCTCCTCTACAGTGGGCAGGTCAAACAAACATTGGACAATTGCTTTCAACAAAACTTCTGTTCAATCTGCAAACGTGACCTGGATGTACTGGTTACTTGTCATTTTAATCCTTCATCCCACTTCCACATCAACGTTGGGCCTTTTTACAGCCATTTGGACTCAACAATTGACATATTAAAGGTAATCCATGGATAATTTCCCAAAATTCTACTCAACACTTAACATGAAAAATCTACAGATACATCTTAACCTGATAAATTAACAACTGGGGGACTGGCATTAAAATTCAGGATCTACTTTTTTCAAACATTCAATGCACTAATTAATTTGTATACCAGCATTTGCAGATCTCCAAGGGATTCATTCCGAGAGTCAGAGATTATATTGTCAGGAAAAGGGTGGGGGATATCTCGGCTGAAAGGGAAATAAGTTTGAAAGATCTCCTTGGGGACGATGAAGTAATGTTTTGAGACAAGCCCTGAAACATTAATTAGCATTTCCCCCTCCTGTACAAGAAACAACAAATGAAAAACAGCATGCAAAATGAAGGGGTAGTTCTTGCCTTTACTCATCATTTTGTTAGAGTGCGAACCGTTATAGTGGACACGAGAAATTTGTTTATGGAATGGTACATCTTAAAGTCTTCTGCAGGTTTACCAAGACTTTATTAACTACTCTAATTATTTACAAATGTGCAGTAGAAGTACAAGCTAGGAACGGTCTCCATGCTCAAGTCTATTCCTACCTCTGCTCAACACCATACTGACCGTAGGTTTGGGTCATGCGCCTTCTTACAGCACTGCTACTGTACTCAGTTTCACATTAATCTTGTATGTGCCAGATAGTTATGCTGCAAGAAACATTTTTAAAACGTTGAGTTGATTTTCTAAACTAAACAGCTTTTAAACGATTGGGAGGGGGGCTATTTAAAACTGGAGAATAAAATCAGGAAGAAAACAAAAAGTCAAAGTCAATTTCCTGACCAGATGGTTAGGTTAAAATCCTCAGCATTAACCAAGTAGTCCTGCTTAATATAAATTCAGAACATCCCACCATCATAAATGGTTCAGTCCTTTCAGATTTTCCACTTTCATATTTATTCTTTTCCCATTTCCTGATTAGCTGAACTCAAACAAATACAACTGGCTAACCATTTAGAATACACAGCAAATTACATAAGATTAATACCATGCTAGATTTGAAAGACTTTGTTTGGATAAAGCAACCAACATGTGCTTTCAGGAAAATTATCAAAAATTTGATAGTTAAAAACAGCAAATACAGGAGAGAAATGCTGGTTATATTCACTCCCGATAGATTTATGTCCTCAGTAATTCCCTCTCAATAAACAGCAATCATGGCAAGCTCTGATCAAAGTGTTGCCCTCTTTTTAGGTCAAACCAAATAAACAAACTCAGATTAAATGCTAGGTGTTGCAATTCTGTCTTGATGAAACTCTTCAGCCAATTGCAATTAATCTGACAAACTTCTTGAGCCAATCTTGAAGATTCAAGAGGGCCAATGTCTTCAACAAATTTTTTAGAAGCATTTCACTACACAAAATATTGTACTAGTTTTAACATTTTATTGTATATTTGGCAATTTTAGACTAGATTCAATTTAAAATTTGTTTTTAGGATATATTGGCTAGGTCAGTATTTATTGCACATCCCGAATTTCCCTTCTGAAGATGGTGCAGCTTTGCTGTATCTGCAAACTAGGCTTTTGCCTTTCATGCATTAAGATACCCAGATCCCTCTGCATCTTGAAAGTTTGCAATGTGTCACCATTTGGATAATATTCTTCTCTTTTACTCTTCTTGTCAAAATGGGCATCTTCACATTTTACTGCATTATACTCCATCTGCCAGCTCTTTGCCCATTCACAATCTATATAGTTTTGTAGCCTCCTGATGTTCACTTCACAACTTACTGTCCTACCTATCTTTTTGTCACCGTCAAATTTGGCAACCATCCAATCTATCCCTTCATCCAAATCATTTAAATACATTGTAAACAGTTGGGGTTCCAGTACTTTTCCCTATGGCACACTTGTTATATTTTGCGAACTAGAAAGTAACACATTTATGGCTACTGTTAGGTACAGTATGAAGTCTCACAACACCAGGTTAAAGTCCAACAGGTTTATTTGGTAGCAAATACCATAAACCTGTTGGACTTTAACCTGGTGTTGTGAGACTTCTTACTGTGCTTACCCCAGTCCAACGCCAGCATCTCCACATCATGACTACTGTTAGGTAGTCAATCTTCTATCCATGCCAATAGGTTACTCCGTCCCCTTTATTTTCCACAATAACCTTTGATGCGGCACTTTACAAATGCCTTCTGACTTCTAAAAGGGAAATGGGCAAGGGAAAAATCTGCAGGGCTACAGGAGAAGGAACTAATTGGAAAGCTCTTTCAAAGGTAGAGCAGCCAAATGGTTTCCTTCTGTATCTGTATCACAGGATGATTCCCAAAAGGGTAGCAAACAGGAACAGAAAAAAAAATTCAATTTTCTAATGAAAATAAATACTGATTTTTAAATAATGATCTTTTAAACATGTGACAGAAATGGAAAACATGGTGAACATTGTTAAGATCACTGGCAGAGTGCCTGAGGTATGTAGTTTAATACCTCTCAGTCAGTACTTAAAATTATATTCTCCACAGAACCACTCCATCTGATGGAAGCTAATGAATAAATGGCATGAGAAGAAATTTGCTAATTCAACAACTAATCTGAATTAACTTGTTAGGGGTGAAGCAAGAGCCAAAACCAAACTTAGCAACTGCCCCACTCAATCACCATTGAGTAGATCCTGCAGAAATGCATGTCCATATGGGATATGCAGTGATGTTTCCTCTATATTGCAACTCTAGCATCGTACGTAGATGGTGGCTTGACAGGTAGCCAACAATTATCCTCAATAAGCAGTTTACACTTCCACTAGGAGGGATTTGATTAATTTATTATGCGCAAATCAATCTGTCTCAATGAAGATGTTTTATAAAAACTCAACAACTAAAATACTTTTTAGCTTGTGTTCTGAGATTAGGTCCTTCAAACATTCAGGATAGATATAAGAACAAGAACAAAGAACAAAGAACAATACAGCACAGGAACAGGCCCTTCGGCCCTCCAAGCCCGCGCCGCTCCCCGGTCCAGGATTGAATCCTGAATCCAGGATCCCCGCCCAATTTTCCAGCCTATCTACATACCAATATCCTATCCACCGAGCTGTCCCTCACAGCTACGATGCTTTGTTCATCACAACCTAATATACTTAACACTTGTTTATTACCACATCTAAAACAGGTAAGCACGAGCCTAGGCATCATGCCTACCTGGAGAATCTAACACCTGACTGACTAGTGTCAGTGGTACATCATCTATGTCATACATTAGCATATCCTATCTGCCAAACCTTTATACTAACCTCCCCAAGGATGTCGTACAAACATCCAAGAATACAATCCTACATTTTAACAACATGAAACTATGTATTTAGCTATTTGCATAATGTTTCTGTAACTCTTTTTTTACAACTACAGATTCTAACCAACTCCAAATTTCCCCTCCCTAAGTCACAGTCCTGGGGGCAGGGGGCGGTTTCAATCTCCCACAGTACTTTCAGCCCTTAAGACATCTTGGGGATATGAGAGCTTTCTTCTGCATATAGTAGGACATTATCGACAGAATAAGACAACACTTATCAGCACAGGTTCCATCTGTACTGATAGAGTGCATGTTCAGGATGGCAGAACTACAATGAAAGGCTAAAGAGAATCGACCATTGGAACTTCTGGGGCGAGAGGAGAACACTCAGGACACCAAGGAACATGTTGCTCCCTCAATGAACTTTGGGGCAAAAGTTTCCGAAGAAGAATGATCTTCCAACTCGAGGAAAGACCATCACAGTGTCATCAGTTGCTATTTCCAAGACTGAAAAGGCATTTAAGATTTCAATGAACTTAGTCTTACAGGAAATTTGTCATTTTCTTTCGTTGTTGTCAGGTAAAGATTTCAATGATTTTTCAGGAAGACAATCTGCTTTCCAAAGGCAGCATTGGAGACAGGCACACTTCTCTCTGTACGAAGTTATCCCACTATGGGCAATGGGAAGAACTGCTGAGAATACGGAGATAAGACAGCTCCATCCTCTTTAATTAAAGTATTTTTTTGTGAACAATCAACCCTTAGTCAGGATTGCTGTACAGAATTCTGCAGCTTCAGAAGCGTTAAAGATTCTGCTGCAGCCTCTGTGCTGATCTCCAACTCTGAAGAAAAGAGGACTTTCAGCTGGGACTGAAGTCCAAAAAAAGAGACAATCTTCATAAGGTGCATCCATCAACAGAAAAGTTAAATCATTCTCTTGGATCTCAACCGCTCAAGAGTTCAATCAGTACTGAAAGGGATTAGAGTGAGATCAAGAGCCTGACTGACTAGTGTCAGTAGCACATCAACCTCTACATAATATATTAGCATGTCCCATCTGTTAACCCTTTATGCAACATATTGCACTAGCTTTTGGTGGGGGAGTTGACAGAAACAGTCTCTGATCTGGCAACTTGGCAATGAGGAGATGATGGAAGAGAATGGATTTCAACTCCGTGAAAATGCTTGTGTAAGAATTGATCCCTACCTTAGCAACTCAAATTTTACACTAGTATATTGGTAAATCCATATATTATTCAGTCTTCAGCATTGGGAGTCTTGGTCCCTTTGAAGGAGAAAGGAGGCAGAAACTTATCCCCACACCAAGAAACATTAAGAACTCGCAGGCACCACTTTCCATCCTTCTCACTCCACACTTCCTGAAATGAGATGTAGAAGCCTGTTTCAGCAATTCTCCAATTAAAACTAGAATAAAATAAAGTGGACACAAACAGTGGAGTCCTTATTGTTCCACAAATAGCAGCCTTCTAGATCCATGACCCTTAATTATTCCAACTATACGTGATCCAGATTATTCAAAGGTAACAACTTTGTTGCTATTTCATAACCACAAATTTAACCGAGTGGATTAAACCAACCACAATTTTCTTTTTAGAACGTGCACTAATATAGCTGCTTTTAGTATAAAGAAATGACAGCACTTCCCAAGTAAGGGCTAGAAGGAGCTGAGTGAGCTGGAAATGACACTGAGCAGTCAGAAGGAGGATTTCATGATTAATGTGCATCACAATTCCACTCATTTTGGAAAGAAATACAGCCAGTTTCGATATACTTGACTTAAAAATACACATTTAAATGGACTTACGATATCTACTTTTGATAATCAACATAAATTGGGCAGCACAGTGGCAAACACTGCTGCCTCACAGCACCAGGGACCCAGGTTTGATTCCCGGCTTGGATCACTGTCTGTATGGAGTTTGCATATTCTCCGTGTCTGCGTGGGTTTCCTCCAGGTGCTCTGGTTTTTCTCCCACATTCTGAAAGATGTGCTGGTTAGGTGCATTGACCTGGACTGTGGCGACTAGGGGAATTTCACAGCAACTTCATTGCAGTGTTAATGCAAGCTTTACTTGCAACTAATAAACATAGAACATAGAACAGTACAGCACAGAACAGGCCCTTCGGCCCACGATGTTGTGCCGAGCTTTATCTGAAACCAAGATCAAGCTATCCCACTCCCTATCATCCTGGTGTGCTCCATGTGCCTATCCAATAACCGCTTAAATGTTCCTAAAGTGTATGACTCCACTATCACTGCAGGCAGTCCATTCCACACCCCAACCACTCTCTGCGTAAAGAACCTACCTCTGATATCCTTCCTGTATCTCCCACCACGAACCCTATAGTTATGCCCCCTTGTAATCGCTCCATCCACCCAAGGAAATAGTCTTTGAACGTTCACTCTATCTATCCCCTTCATCATTTTATAAACCTCTATTAAGTCTCCCCTCAGCCTCCTCCGCTCCAGAGAGAACAGCCCTAGCTCCCTCAACCTTTCCTCATAAGACCTACCCTCCAAACCAGGCAGCATCCTGGTAAATCTCCTCTGCACTCTTTCCAGCGCTTCCACATCCTTCTTATAGTGAGGTGACCAGAACTGCACACAATATTCCAAATGTGGTCTCACCAAGGTCCTGTACAGTTGCAGCATAACCCCACTGCTCTTAAACTCCAACCCCCTGTTAATAAAAGCTAAGATGTGAAGATGCTGGCGTTGGACTGGGGTAAGCACAGTAAGAAGTCTCACAACACCAGGTGGACGGCCTAAACCGGGATGTTGGATTTATGTCACATTATCAGTAACCCCCACAGCTTGCCTCCTGGGCTTGTAGAATCTCACTAGCTGTTCTGTCTGGAGACAATACACATCTCTTTAACCTGTGTTGAATGCTCCCTCCACCCACATTGTCTGTACCTTTAAGACCTGGCTGGCTTTAGAGATTCACATTCTAATTAGTATTCTGTAACTTGATTTCTGTGTTTGTGCACTGTTTGAGAGCAGATATCCACTCCATCTGACGAAGGAGCAGTGCTCTGAAAGCTTATGGTATTTGCTACCAAATAAACCTGTTGGACTTTAACCTGGTGTTGTGAGACTTCTTACAATAAAAGCTAACACACTATAGGCCTTCTTCACAGCTCTATCCACTTGAGTGGCAACCTTTAGAGATCTGTGGATATGGACCCCAAGATCTCTCTGTTCCTCCAGTCGTCAGAACCCTACCTTTGACCCTGTAATCCACATTTAAATTAGTCCTACCAAAATGAATCACCTCACATTTATCAGGGTTAAACTCCATTTGCCATTTTTCAGCCCAGCTTTGCATCCTATCTATGTCTCCCATAAACTTTACTTTAAAATGTTGGTGTTAATCATTAACTGTGTGCTGACAAATTGATGAACTAAGTTTAGAGGGGGAGCTGCTTAGTGTAGTTTAGGTTACAAGCCCTTTACTTCTGGAGTGAAAGTTCAATTCTGTCACAAAAATGTTAATGGCCCTCTAGTAGCAAAACTTTGATACGAGTCTAGGTTTCCCTCACCACTCACCTTCCCAAGCCATCCAGAAACTGCCCAAACACGGATTCTCATATTTTGGGAAATCTTTCTTCGAGCGTACATGTGGAAAAGAGTCATTTAAGTAAAGTAATGTAACTGAAGGCAGCAGCTACCCAATGTCCAGTATCCCAGCATGAGTCACTAACCTCAAGAAAAGGACATTAAGATGCACTGAAAAGTTCTACATAGTGTTTTGGTATCTGCACAACATGAATGAATACCTAGCTATGTTCAAGACCTATTCTTCCCAAACAGAATATGAAAAATTGCTGCATCATGACCGAGAAAGGCTTGCACACCATTTTACTAATTTAGCATGCAAAAGCTTCCTCAAACCCGAAGCAACACCTCAAAAATCAGAAACCTGCCCAGCAACGTTCTCTCTGAAACCTCTAATATTGCTCTTTGGGCTGCGAATTCAGAACCATGTGAAAAACCTGAAAGCAGAGCCAAAAGCATACACACATACATTGATTAATGCATAGGCAGCGAGCTTCACTCAGCCTCTAGGCTGCAGATTTTGCCAGCCAGAGAATTGGAAGTTTTCGGCCACATTCCTTAATGCAATCAATGAATCTTGCTGTCTCACAACGAAGAACAGATGGAAAAATACAGCTTTTCAGAGTTAAAAATCGGATGGTTCTTAAAATACCAAGTCCTTAAACCCACAGTGGGTCAATACTATAGCAGCTTACTAAAATAATTGCCAATGGCTCTGCACAGCTGTTGTTGTTCTGGGATCTATTCTGCTTACATTATGGGATGTACTGCACAGCACAGACAGAATCATTGAACCAATTGTGTATGCACTGCTGCTTGAAACTCGTGATTGCAAGGTTTTGTTTAATGACTGTGCCCCCCAGCCCAGATGCAAGTAAAAAGGCCAGTATTAGCTAACAATGCAAGATTTGTTCACTGGCAAGAGGTGTGGCATCTACTGCTCCCATTTAGATTTTGGCATCAGTAGCATCACAAGAAGTCACTGAGGAAGTATTCATTTTGCCAGCATTTATGCAGTATTATTCAAATCAAATTATTTTCTTTTGGAATAGGGTAATTTAATGTCAACAAAACAACATTTTTAAAATTTATAAACAGGTGTTTATCATGATTATTCATATTCAGAAATGTTAGACAGATAAGTTACTCCAACCATAAATAGAGAAACCAAAAGGGAAGATCATATCCCCACAGTGCAGAAGAGGCCATTTGGTCCATCGAGTCTGCACTGGCTGACAGAGCAACTTACCTATGACTCTCCCTCCACATATTCCCATAACCCCATTCATTTGCCACAACTAATCCATCTAACCGACACATCTTGGGACACTAAAAGGTAATTTAGCATGGCCAATCCACCTAACCTGCACATCTTTGGATATGACAATATCACATGTAAAAAGCAAATGTGATATCTGTATTACATAGACCATGTTTGAGCTTTTCGGTTGCTGTAAAGGAGACACAAGTTCCGCTTCTTCATAAAATACTTTTTTTTTGATCCAACTTCACACAATTCTCCATCAACAAAATAACGCCATCTGTGATCTCTTTATATACCAGTGACTTCTATTGAATAATTGACATCAAATTAGGACTTCATTGGAAGGTCTGTTAACCCATTCCTAACATATCAAGCTAGTAGACAGTTAACATCTAACTCAAGGACACATTTCCTAGGGTGAGATACAATAGTCAGCTTAGTGTTTAGAATACAGATATCTATGTGATGTTGACATATTGGGGTATTAAGTGCGTACTAAAGCTTCAACATAGTTTTATACATTTGGAAATTCAAACGTTTTTCCCACATTCCAACACCCCTCCCATCATTTTTCCTCCTCTCTTCCAATTGCAGGAAAGTCCAAGTAGCCATGCCCTTTATAGAATAACATAGCAACTCAGCCAAATGGATTGTTTCTGTGCTGCATATTCTAAATGCAGCTGTTTTGACTCCACACAAGCCTCCTCCCATACTTCATCCACCCTGATCAGCAAATTCTTCTATTCCTTTCGCCCTCACATACTTATTTAGTTTCCCCATGAGTGTATAAGCGTGTATTGGGAAAGTGATGCTTAACTATCACAACTCGTAGGGTGATCCTGCCCAAATATTCACATTCATGTATGATACAACAGGGAATGCTAAACAGGAATCTGGAGTGGTGACCAGAAGCTGACTCTTTTCCTCCCTGACACTGTGGTTGCAAGTGTTCTCATCAGCCTGCAGGTTAATTGCCCATGAAGGTAAATTCCCAAAGACCACAGGTCAGAAAGATAGCACCAGTCAGCATGGTTCAGTTTCAGACCATATGATACACTAAAAGTGAGCCACTCATAGGATTGATTAAATTAAGTTTTGATCTGAATGTCAGTATCCTAGAAAACCAGCTTAGCCTGAGCTTTAATATTGGTTAGGCATCATTGTTTAATAAAGCATCCTAAAAATACATCAGCCCTCAGCCAAATTTACTGTGCAAACCATGTTAAGATTAAAGGCCAAAGGGACCTTGGGGTACATGTTGATACGTTCCTGAAGGCAACAGGACAAGTAGACATTACTTGCCAAGACGTAGAATACAAAAAAACAAGGAGGTTATGATGAAGCTGCAAAAAAAAAAACACTCATTAGGCGACAGCTAGAGTACCAAATGCAGTTCTGGTTGCCACGCTATAGGAAGGTTGAAATTGCACGGGAAAGGGTGCAGAGAAAATTCACCAGTATGTTGCCTGGGTGGAGCTTTTTAGCTATGAGGAAGAGGTTGGTTAGGCTGGAGTTGTTTTCCTTTGAGCAGAGATGGCTGAGGAACCTTGATTCAGGTGTACATTATGAAGGAAATAGATAGGAAGAAACTTTTCCCCTGAGTAGAGGGGTCAATAACCAGGGAACATCGATTTTAGATAATGAGCAGAATATTTAGAAGGGGATTTGGGGAAAAACGTTTTCAGCTGAGGGTGGTGGGAATCTGGCACTCACTGCCTGAGAGAGTAAATGTTGGGAACCCTCAACGTTTAAGAAGTGTTTAGATGAGCACTTGAAACAACATAGCACACAAGGCTACGGACCAAGGGCTGGAAAATGGGATTAGAACAGATAGGTACTTGATGGCCAGCGCAGTCATGATTGGCTGAAGGACCTGTTTTGGTGCTATATGACTCTTTTCAACAAATTCAGATCATTGGGAAAATATGAGGTGTAATATAAACAAGAGAATAAATTACCCCATCAGTGCCCAACCCAGTAAGCGAAACAGTTGAGACACCAATACAAGCTTCAGAATTAATGGAGTAGGACAGTGGGGAAGCTAGGGTTCCTATTCCTGAATACAATCTACAAGCTCTGAACTTGGACAAAGGCAACACACAACTTGGTTGCAAAGGAATAGTATTAGAGTATAATCCATCAAATGGTAATAAGGGGAGCACAAGGAGTCAAGAGACTATGCCTGAGAATGAGATGGGAACTCAGTGAGCAACAAGTTAGCTTCACTTGAAAATTCAGTGCACAGGTACTTTAGGTAAGGTTTATTGCAACTCAGTGTGTTAAGTATTAGTCGGATTTATCTGTACTATTAAGGTTTATCAATAGTTGTAAGGCTAAAGTCAAGTCAAGTCGTCAAGACATGGCAGTTCAGTCACAATGAATGCACGTCCTGTAGCATGTGGGACGTTGTGGACACTGCCTGTGATCTAAACGGTCACATGTGCAGAAGTGTCATCAGCTGCAAAACTTGAACTCCAGGTTTCAGAGCTCAAGATGCATCTGGAGTCACTGAGCTCTTAGCCTTGCAGATCAATCATGTGGATAACATGTTCAGAGAGGCAGTCATACTGTAGGCAAGGATGGTATTATGAAGGGGGAGGGAATGGATGACTGCCAGACAGTTAAAGAGAATGAAGCAGGTAGTGCAGGAGTTCCCCAAGGCCCCACTCACTAAATCGGTTTTCCACTTGAAACACTGGTGGTTTCTTGGAGAAGTGCGGTTAAACCAAGTTCATGATACCACAAGCGGCTCAGTTATACAGGAGAGGGGAAGAAGAGAGGTAGGGCAGGAGTGATAGGACTTTTGTTAGAAGAACAACAGATGTTTCTGTGCCTGTAGATGCAACTGCAGAATTGTATGTTGACATCCTAGTGCCAGGATCGAGGTGGTCACGGTGCAGCTGCAGGATCTTTCTCTTGGAGAGGGTGGTCAGCCAGAGGTTACGGTCCACTTTTGTACCAATGACTTGGGTAGGAAAGGGAATAAGGCCCTGACGCAGATTTCGGGAAGCTAGTCTCAGGATTATTGCCAATCCCACGTGCAGTGAGCACAGGAGAATAAAAGCAAAATACTGCAGATTCTGGAATCTGAAATTTTTTTTAAACGATGCTAGAAAAACTCAGGCCTGGAAGCATCCGAGGAGAGAGAAAAGAAGAATTAACATTGAGTTCATATGACTCTTCAGAAATAAGAGAATTGAGCGATTGAACATGTTTAAAGTTTAAAAGTTTAAAGTTTATTTATTAGTTGCAAATAAGGCTTACGTTAACACTGCAATGAAGTTACTGTGAAATGGGACTTGCAG
Organism: Mustelus asterias; assembly: GCF_964213995.1. Taxonomy (NCBI): domain Eukaryota; kingdom Metazoa; phylum Chordata; class Chondrichthyes; order Carcharhiniformes; family Triakidae; genus Mustelus; species Mustelus asterias. The sequence goes on from NC_135804.1 coordinate 105,808,934, forward strand.
ACGCAGTATGGTCTCCCCCTTTGGGGGAGGGGGCGGCATGTTTGATACTAGATTGTCGGAGATAGGAATCTGAGTGTTAGTTCACAGAAGGTAGAAAATTAGTGAAAGACAGAAGCAGCACAGGATTAAAAAGGTGTATAGCATAGGAATTTGGCAATGTCACAAAAGTAAGTATAGCAAATAAAGCTGATGAGCTGAGGGCACAGATAGACACATTGCAACATGGAATCATCGCTATAAATGGAAGCTTGGCTTAAAAACACGCACAAATGGCAGCTCAACATCCCTAAATATAGTTTGCAGACAGGATAGAGAGTGGGATTTAAAAAGGTGCGAATATAATAACATTACCGGTTAGTGAATCAAGTACAGCTGTGAGGAGGGATGCTATTCTCAATGAAGCATCAAATGAGGCCGTATGGGTTGAATTTTTTTTAAAAAGGGACAGCCACACTGCTAGGAGCGTACTACAGATCCTCAAATAGTGGAAGGGTATTAGAAGAGCAAGTTTCTGAGTGTAAAAACAATAGGGCAGTGACAGTAGGAGACCGAGGGCATAAACTTCTTGAACTATGTTTAAGAGAACTTTTTTTTTTTAAAGCTAGTACGTAACAAGCCCAACAAGAGGTATTGCAAAAGCTGGGCAAATAGATGAAGTAGTAATGGGGGACCACCATACAATTAGATTCACCATTAAAGGATAAAAAGATAGAACAGGAATAGAAGTTGCAGCGCTGATGAAGGGTCATCCAGACATGAAACGTTGGCTCTATTCTCTCTCCACAAACACTGTCCAACCTGTTGAGAATTTCCAGCATTTTCTGTTTTTGTTTGAGTAAAAGTTCTAAATTGGGAGAAGACATATTTTACAAAGCGCGTGGTGAACTGGTGAAAGTTGACTGGATACAACCACTAGAAGGGACAACAGTGTCAACTCAGTGAGTGACATTCAAAAACGAGATTATATAGGCAATGTAGACAAGAAGAACAATGGCAATCTATAGCCCCCTGCGTATCCAGAAACGCAGTAAGTTTAACAACACCCAGTTAAAGTCCAACAGGTTTATTTGGTAGCAAAAGCCATACAAGCTTTCGGAGCCTTAAGCCCCTTCTTCAGGTGAGTGGGACCCACGGGCTTAAGGCTCCGAAAGCTTGTGTGGCTTTTGCTACCAAATAAACCTGTTGGACTTTAACCTGGTGCTGTTAAACTTCTTACTGTGTTTACCCCAGTCCAACGCCGGCATCTCCACATCATATCCAGAAACGTGCAGGGCAAGATAAAGCAGAAAAACGCAGGAAAAAAAGGCTTATGACAGTCACAAAAAGCTTGGGACAGTAATAAGCCTAATGGGTATAGAAGATAAAGGCAGTGAAGTAAAAACAGAGAGAGAATATGGTAAAATCAAAGATAACCAAATATGCTTCATCAGTCCATCAAGAACAAGGGAATAACTAAGGAAAGGGGAAGGGCTATCAATTATGTTATCGGTAACATTTGTGGTGATGCAGGGGACGTGGGCAAGGTTCAACGAGTACTCTGTCTTCACCAAGGAGGGGGATGATTCAGACATTCTAGTTCAAGGAGGAATGTGAATTAGATACAAGATGCATAGTGAGAGGGGGATTACTGAGAGGGACCGACATCCTCAGAGGCAGATAAATCACTAAGACCAGATTGGATTGTATCCCAGGGTGTTAAAGGAAGCCAGAAAGTAAATAGCATGTGCTCAAGGGATAATGTTCTAATCCTCATTAGATATAGACAATGTACCCGAGATTGGAGGCCTGCGAACTTTATTTAAAAAGGGTGCAGTGATGGGCAAATTATCAAAACCAATTCAGAGACAAGATAAAGTTTAAAATTTCAAAGTTTATTTGTGTCGCAAGTAGGCTTACATTAACACTGCAATGAAGTTACTGTGAAAATTCCTTGGTCACTGCACTTCAGTGCCTGTTCAGACACACTGAGGGGGAAATTTAGCATGGCCAATGCACCTAACCAGCATGCCTTTCGGATTGTGGGAGGAAATCTGAGCACCTGGAGGGAACCCATGCAGACACAGAGAGTGTGGTTAGCACTGCTGCTTCACAGCTCCAGGGACCTGGGTTCGATTCCCTGCTTGGGTCACTGTGTGTGGAGTTTGCACAGTCTCCTAGTGTCTGCATGGGTTTCCTCCGGGTGCTCCGGTTTCCTCCCACAGTCCAAAGATGTGCGGGTCAGGTTGATTGGCCATGCTAAAATTGCCCCTTAGAGTCCGGAGATTAGAGGTTGGAGGGATTAGTGGGCAAAATAAGTAGGGATATGGGGATAGGGCCTGGGTGGGATTGTGGTCGGTGCAGACTCGATGGGCCGAATGGCCTCTTTCTGTACTGTAGGGTTTCTATGATTCTATGACTCCGCACAGACAGTGACTCAAGCCGAGAATCAAACTCAGGTCTCTGACACTGAGACAGCAGTGCTAACCATTGTCACCGTGCCATTCCAGAAAGGCATGGATTAATAAGGGATAGTCAGCATGGGACTGATGAGGGATAGTCAGCATAGTTTTGTCGAGGGGAGATTGTGTTTTACTAACTTAATTGATTTCTACGAAAGAAAGAGGACTGTTGAAGGTAGTACAGTGGATGTTGTCTAACATGGATATTGGTAAGACATATGACAAGGAGCCACATGGCAGATTGATGAGAAATGTGAAATCCCATGGGATGACAGGAGAAAGTGGTGAGTTAGATTCAAATTTGGCTCAGACGAGAAACAAAAAAAGAATAAGGCTCATGTGGGAGGCACGATTGGGAAATTGGCTGTGTAGCTGATAGATGATGATAGATGTTGTCTCTAGAATGAGATCTATGGTTTGGTTGATTGGGCAGGAAAAATAGCAAATGTAATTCAACCTGGAAAAGTATGATGAAATACTTGGAGTACGCAGTAAACGGCAGGATATTGAAAGGGATAGAGCAAATGAGACACCTTGGAGTGCATGTCTACAAGTTCCTGAAGGTGGCAGAACAGAATGATAAGGTGGTCAAGAAAGCATATGGAATGCTTTCATTTATTTGATGAGATATCGAACTCAAAAGCAGAGTTGTAATGCTGGAACTGTATAAAACGCTGGTTAGGCGACAGCAGGAATTGTACAGAAATTTGAGTCATCACATTACAGGAAGGATATAATTGCTCTGGAGTGAGTACAGAGGAAATTTACAAGAATATTGCCTGGGCTTGAAAATTGCAGCCATGAGAAAGATTGTATAGGCTAGGGCTGTGTTCCTTAGAAGGCTGAGGGGGTGACCTAATTGAGGATCACAAAATTATCAGGGGCCTAAATACGGTAGACAAGAGTGACCAGTTTCCCCTGGCTGAGGGGTCAGTTACCAGGGGGGCATAGATTTAAGGTGATTGGTAGAATTAGAGGGCACATTTTCATCTAGGAGGGTGGTGGGCATCTGGAATTCACTGGCTGAATTGGTGGTTACCACAGAAATGCTCAACTCATAGGTACCCGGATCTACACCTCGAAAGGCACTGGACCAGGTGTTGGAGAGTGGGATTAAAATGATAGGCTAGTTCCTATTTTTCCTTTTTCGGCTGGTGCAGAGACAATGAGCCGAGTAGCCTCTTTCTGCGCATATGGTTCTATGATTACCGAAAACATTTTCCCAAAGAAACTTCACGCATTTAAAATGAGTAAAATTTTCATTTTTGAAAATATTTAAAAGGTATGTAGTTTTCTTTTCAGACATCAATGCAGCACACTATCTATTTACAAATTTTTATTTCTCAAGTCTTAAACTTTCTGAACATATCTCTGCATGCAAAAACATTGGGAACTTCTTGTTGAGAAGAAAAGAAACAAGAGCACTTAATTGTCCTCTGAATAAAAGGATCCCCATGAAACAACCATCTCAATTCTCAAAGTTCTGATGGCTTCTCGGTCTTTTGGCTAACATCAAGTGTCGAAGTTTGATTCTGCACTTGATAGAAGTCAGTGAGGTTACACTGCTGCTTCATTTGAACCAATTTTTTGAAATGCCATCTAGACCTTTTGGCCAAGATGAAGTTTAGATCAAACACTGGAGGGGGTGTTATGCCTGCTCCTACCTGCTTGGATTGCGTTGATCGAGCTCAAGACAGGAAAAGGGGAGCCTGTCTTGTTAGCTTGGATCTGCAATCTCTCTCTTGGAGGGACCTTGATTGGACTAACTTGGTTTTTGACTGGATATAGCTAAAGAAAATTCTCAAAGTTCAGTATTGTCCTGCTCACCTATAGTTGCTTAAAAATCTACACCTTGCCAATTTTCATTTCTGGAATCATATCAGATACAAAGGTATTGATCATCACTCGCTAATGGCAGAAACACTTACAAATGTGCACTCCTGGAGTGATGCAAAATCAAATTTGCATTGTCCTTGTCTCAGTCTTAAAATGCCAACATGCAAAACATGATTTAGAAAAAAAGTGGAGATGGAAGTTATTGCAATTAATTTAAATGAGAAACATTTTGCCAGGCCTCGGAACAATGCATCTGTGAACAGTAACTGCAGTTTGGATAATCAGGTTGTAGCTATAAATAGCACAAACTACTATACTCATTTGCCATTAAGTGCCAGGGTTCAGGCAATTCAGTTAACACATTTCCCTGGCTAAATTCCCTGCACTTGCTGCAAAATTTTCTACATAAGTGCTGCAGAAATAGGTACAATCTCAGGCAAAACCTGCTCTCCTTGGCTGAGTGCTTGGAATCTGCATTGCAACCCTTGCTCCTTTCTCAACAGAATAGGATTTTAACACATTTCTAAAAACTAATGATGACTAATAATTAATAATAATGCAATAATGATTAGCCACAACATACAGCTGGAGAGAAGCTACCATGGTATCAAGCAATTCACTAATTTACACAAATGCACTCGTGCTCACCAGAGAAAGGGATTAGTTGGAATGAATTATGCATTAGCAAAATGATTAATCAAAGTCGTAATCCAAAAGAACAAAGCTCAAGTAGTTCATAATCCAGAGATGGCATTAAATCCTTACAATTAATTATCAATTTAGCAGAGAGAGGAGCACTCTCTGGAGTCACAAGGTTGTGGGTTCAAGTCTCACTTCAGGCCTGAACAAATAATTTAGCTTGAAACTAACGCAGTACTGATATACGAAATTTGTCTCCCTGCTCAGATGGGCATATGGGATGCTGCTATTGAAGAGCAGGTAATACTCAGTGCTGTCCAATATTCCTCCAGCAGGTTTTTAAACACCTCTAACATAGAAATATACGTCAAGATGTCTCAGATTTTAATAAAAACAATAGATGCTGAGCCAAAGGAGAAATTAGGAAGGATAATCAAAAGCTTAGTAAAAAGATGGATGGAGTTAATGACCTCATAAACAGAGGCAAGGGGGATAGAGAAGTTCAGAACAGGAACTCCAGAACCTGAAGAACCCAACATCTCAATGTTTGCAGATGATACCAAGTTGGGTGGAAGGGTGAACTGTGACAAAGATGCAGAGATCCTTCAGAATGATCTGGACATGTTGGGTGAGTGGGAATGGTAAATGCAGTATAATTTGGATAAGTGTGAGGTTATTCACTTTGGAAGCAAAAACAAGACAGATTACTACCTGAAATGGCTGTAAATTAGGAGAGGGGAATGTGCAGTTGGACCTGGGTGTCCTTGTGCAGGTTCAGCAGGTGCATGTAGGTAAAGGCGGCAAATGGCATGTTGGCCTTCATTGCGAGAGGTTGAGTACAGGAGCAGGGATGTGTTGTTGCAATTATACAGGGTCTAGGTGAGGCCTAGAGTATTATGTGCAGTTTTGTTCTCCTTTTCTGAGGAAGGATGTTCTTGCTCTCGAGGGAGTGCAGCGAAGGTTTATTAGGCTGATTCCGGGGATGGCGGGACTGACGTACGAGGAGAGATTGATTAGGTTAGGATTGTTTTCGCTGGAGTTCAGGTGAATGAGGGGGGGGGGGGATCTCATTGAGACTTATAAAATTCTAACAGGACTAGACGAGGTAGATGCAGGGAGGATATCCCCAATGGTGGGGGGAGTCCAGAACCAAGGGTCACAGTCTGAGGATTCAGGGTAGACCATTTAGGACAGAGGCGAGGAGACATTTCTTCACCCAAAGAGTGATGAGCCTGTGGAATTTATTGCCACAGGAAGTAGTTGATGCCAAAACATTGAATGTATTCAAGAGGCAGCTGGATATTGCACTTGGAGTAAATGGGATCAAAGGTTATGGGGAAAAAGCAGGATTAGGCTATTGAGTTGGATGATCAGCCATGATGGTAACGAATGGTAGAGCAGGCTCAAAGGGCCAAATGGCCTCCTCCTGCTCCTATGTTCTAACCTGGGGGTTTAAAAAAGTGCTGGAAAACTCAACAGGTCTGGCAGCTTCTAGGAAGAGAGAAACAGTTAACATCGATTCCAACAGTTCTCCAGAGTCATATTGGACTTGAAATGCTAACTCTGTTTTTCCCTTCATGAAGTTGCCAGACCTGTTGAGTCTTTTCAGCACTTAGTTTTGACATCAAATCTCTAGCATCTGAAGTATTTTGCTTTTATTCCAGAACATTGAGTCTCATTGGCAGCCATTCCTAAGCCAATAGAACATTACATAGAACATTACAGCGCAGTACAGGCCCTTCGGCCCTCGATGTTGCGCCGACCAGTGGAACCAATCTAAAGCCCCTCTAATCTATACTATTCCAATATCATCCATATGTTTATCCAATAACCATTTGAATGCTCTTAATGTTGACGAGTCCACTACTGCTGCAGGCAGGGCATTCCACGCCCTTACTACTCTCTGAGTAAAGAACCTACCTCTAACATCTGTCCTATATCTCTCACCCCTCAATTTAAAGCTATGTCCCCTCGTGCTAGCCAACACCATCCGAGGAAAAAGGCTCTCACTATCCACCCTATCTAACCCTCTGATCATCTTGTATGCCTCTATTAAGTCACCTCTTAACCTTCTCTCTAACGAAAACAACCTCAAGCCCCTTCACCCAATGGTGGGTGAAGAGAGGAGAAATGTACAAAATGTCAGGAGGAGGAATGAAAGTGCAGGTGGTTACACAATATATTTTAATATACTTGTTCATGGAATACAAATACCTATCATTAGGAGGGAATAGGGCTTACATGGTGCAGGTCCTCAATGAATCTGAATTATCAGCTTTGGCCTCAGTAAAACAAACTATAGTGGTAAGGCTTACATTTCACACATGACCCCTTCACTCAGCAGAAAACAGAGATTTAATAACCTGTTCCTGGGGACAGGAGATTTATACCCAAATCCCTTCTGCCTTTGTAAATACGTATCCTTCACCATCATTGTGCTAAATGATTCATTCCATGCTTAAGATTACATTTTATACCCAGTGTGGACCTTGGATGGAATAAAGGTTTCTCCCATATTACTGAATAATTACTACCAGGTGTCGAGAAGATCAACATGATAATGAAGTTATGCTTAATGCAGGATGTTTCAACTCACTTCAAATTACTTCCATTATTACTAAACCTGTCAATCAATAATACAAGTACTTGTCACAGTTCAAAACATCCTCAAGTCATAACCTATATTTGGAAAGGTCAAATCTATGAATTATACTTGTTGGACATTCCACAATTCAAATGTGCACAATGTTGTTGGCAAAGACTGGGTTTACGGGGCTCGGGTCCTCAACAAAGTATTTAAATGATGAAATTTATATGTACTTCAGTATCTGTAACATAGCAGTGGTGTATTGGTTTGTAATTTCATAGACTTTTCCCCCATCTTCAATATCACATCCACCACTGCCCTGTTACCTGCTGACTTTGTCTATTATTGTTACAACAAACCCTGTATCACTGAACTCCTGCTAACTATCCTGCAGAAGTCCCAATATTACTATCATGTTAGCCTTGCATTTTTACTGATGTCAGGAAATCAGCCTAGATCAGGGCTTCTAGACTTTTTGATTTGATTTGTCACATGTATACAGTGAAAAGTATTGTTTCTTGCATGCTATACAGACAAAGCATGCCATACATAGAGAAGGAAAGGATAGAGTGCAGAACATAGTGCTACAGTCATAGCTAGGGTGTAGAGAAAGATCAACTTTAAACAAGGTAGGTCCATTCAAAAGTCTGATGGCAGCAGGGAAGAAACTTTTCTTCCCTGGTTGGTATGTGACCTCAGACTTTTGTATCTTTTTCCTGACAGAAGGTGGTGGAAGAGAGAATGTCTGGCGTGTGTGGGATCCTTAATTATGCTGGCTGCTTTTCCAAGGCAGTGCGAAGTGTTGACAGAATCAATGGAAGGGAGGCTGGTTCGCATGATGGATTGGTCTACATTCACGACCTTTTGTAGTTTCTTGCAGTCTTGGGCAGCTGTGATACAACCAGAAAGAATGCTTTCTTGGAGTTGTAGCTGACATGCCAAATTTCTGATAAGTCAGTTGATTTGCAACTAACTGAGGGTTAAAGTTATCAGTAACAATTCTAACCCATTAATCAACAGCCACAGTAAATATTGGCAGAATGTAGAAAGCCCATGTTCACACATGCTACCTGTGAAAAGCTCATTCAATAGCGCTTCCAAATTTCAAAATCAGCTGGAGTGTAAAGAGAAAGAGAAGGCTGGTCAGCTAGGACACTTTCTTTACATCTTGTTGCATAATTGTGGCCAATGTTCAACTAACAACAAGAAAACTGACAAAAAAACATTCTAACTAAACAGATCAGGGTTAAGGATGGTATGCTTCAACTATCATATTGCACAATAAACTGATTTCCCTGAATGCTGTAAATATTAAGCTGTAAGTAATGTTGCATCATACCCACTATCTCAAAATTTGTTTTGAAACCTGTTCAATACCAAATATTAACTGAATTAAACATGAAGCCATTAAAACCAGAAATAGTCCTGCAAAGGAATAAAAGTTAATGGTACACCAAATCAATTAGAGGCAGAACTGGCTACCAACATAGTTTTGGTAACTATGTAGAAATAACAAAGTGTGTCAACAATGTCCAAATGTAAGCATTGTAACTTGAAAGTACAGCAATTGATGGTGAGACACAGGTGCCAAGGTCAGATAGGCAGCAGTGCAAAACTATTGCTTCATTGAATTCACTTCTAAGAATATTTGACAAGGTTCTGTTGTTAGATGTTGTGTAGCTTTTGGCAGGTCGCATGAAGGGGTTTGGAGTCTTGTATGGTTTAACAAGATGTGTTTATGAACCACTAGCAATTATAGACATGTATTGTCTCCTTGCTTGCTTCTACACACAAGTCTGTCCAGTACAAGATAGCCCTCCAGACTTGGTCATGTGTTCCTTTACATCAGCGTGGGCAGTACTGTACCCAGTCCCACATTAACCCTTTCTATACCAAAACTATTATACTAACAGCTCCAGATCTTTAACCACTGTTTGTGCAACAGAATGGGAGAAAGAGGTAGACTATTCACACTTTCCAACTGTTTCACAAGAACATATAAACATGGAATACAGAATGTGGAACTCGTCCCATCACAATATTTTTAAACCATATTTGTTTGTTCGTTTGCTAATTTATTGAATTATTTGCCAGCTTCAAAAAGTAAACAAGGAAACTCTGGAACATTTGGCCTCACAAAATCTAAGTGCCCTCTTGCACAGTATCTCCCCAATAATTAACTACTTCAGTGTCTCCTCCATGATATCAACAGGCTTTGAAAAAAAGAGTTTATGTATTTGCTGGGTTGCTGTATATCGGAGGTGACAATTATCCTAGAGCAATGCAGAGATGACACTAGATTCAAATCCAACAGTCCATTTACAATACTTCAAAATATCTCCATTTACAGAATTCTATAAATGCGGTCTCTGCGAGAATCCAGGTCTTCTGCCGAGAAGCTTCTCTATTCAACTAGGCAATCAAGTATAGATACATAGAGCAGAGAACAGAACAACAATTAACACAAGTCAAACAAGCCATTGAACAAGACGAGTGTTATTTGATACCTACCACTGGATATCCTTTACCATGTACTTTGTTTTTTTTAATTTTAATAAGTGACCTACGCCTTGTGTAATGTTGATTAACCTATAAAACAAAACCCAATGTTTAGCCTATTTACTTACGTATTTTCCAAGTGAAAGTTAGAAATAACTGCTATTTACAAAATTATATGCTTTAATACAACATTTAAAATATCATACATCTTACGATTTCATCAGACATTTTTCCAGATTCATTCATGCAATTAGGGGAATGCTAGCAAAGTCAGGTATTTATTGCCCATAAGGAGGTAGATTGAGCCACTTGCTTGAACTTTATGGTGCTGGTACTCTGACACTGATTTTAGGTAGGATGTTCCTGCATTTTGACCAACAAAAATGAAGGAACTGTAAGATATTTCCACACCAGGATGAGGCTCAACTTTGAGGGCAATTTGCAAGTGGTGGTGTTCCCACATGCGTGTTGCCCTTTCAACTGGTAAAGGCCACAGTTTGAAGATGCTGTTGAAGCTTTAGTGAGTCACTGCAGTGCAACTTACAGATGGTACATACTGCAGCCATGATGCACCAGTGGCAGAGGTAGTGAATGGGGTGCCAAAGCTTTCAAGAACGATATTTCCTTGCTTAAGTTGTAGTTACATTCTAGAAAAGTGCTAAAGTGAATCAGCCTCTTATTATAACCAATGTAAAATCTGTAGTGAGGTTCTGTAGGACCTTCCTTATCAGAAAAAGCCACTGCAACATTAAAAAACTTCATGTGAAATATTGTACGTTGCAAATCCCAATATTCATAAGTTAAATAACTTCAAAGAAATATGCTAACTTACTATTTACCTTTCATTGGCAAGCCCTCCCACTTGCACACTCTCATTTTGAAGGGCATGGGATAGGCTGCACCAAAATGGCACCAAATGGATCACAAGAGCACTATGTCAGCCCTTACATCAAACAACACCGTCAGGACATTTTGCTTTAGCAAGTCCACACATCAGCCTCAATATAGTCAGGATACTAAAGCAGAACAATACTGAATGAGGCAACTTCAATGGGGACTTGCTGTATTACTGCAGCTGCATTCAACTGGACAAGTGGAGAATATAGAACATAGAATCCTACAATGCAGAAGGAGGCCATTCGGCCCATCAAGTCTGCACCAACCATAATCCCACCCAGGCACTATCCCCATAACCCCATGCATTTACCTTAATATCCTATCACACACCTGACTTCTGTGTTGTTAATGGAGGAAAAACTTTGGTAAGTCAGGAAGTGAGTGACTGCATAACACCCAGCTTGATCTTCGTTACTTTGGGGGAAAAGAGAGCAAAGAATTCACTCCAGAGTGTATATCCAGCAGTAATAAAAATGACATTTTCTGGAGGTTCACAACGTATGGTTAACCCAAAACGTTTCAGTACCTCTGCAGGAATCCAGAATGAAGGATGCAAAAATACAGAACAATCAAAGAGTAAACAGTTTGTAGTTCACCACTCCCCCTAACTTCTAGCCAATCAAAACATTCATTTACATTTCTCAAAATGGAATATCCAGCTTTAAAAATGCAGTGATCTAGAAACTGAAAATTACCATTGGTGCATTTACTATGAATTTGCACCAGATCGTCATCACATACTTATCAGCTTGGATCATTTCATTGGGAAAACTAGGAGATACAATGAAAGGGGAACTAAACAACTTCTTGGATCATGCCTGATGAAACCTCTCACTTGAAACTAACTACTCATCACACATGGATCTACTGTGCATTTTCAGCATACTCTGTAAACTTGGGCTGATTTATGCAATTCCCCATCATCGTCCACATGCAATTATATAGCCTCTAACATAATAAGACATCTCAAAAGGTGCTTCAGAAGACCATCATCAAAAAAGGTTTTAGAGAGCACCACAATGTAAAGAGATAGATTTTGAGGAGCATCTAACAGGAGGAGAGAAAAGCAGAAGCACTTCGGGAGACATTCCAAAATTTAAGGTCTAAGCAGCTCAAGGAACAGCTATCAATAGTGAAGGGATCAATCTAACTGCACCCTCTTGTGACCATTTATGCATTTAAGCCAAAGCCAGAATAAACCAGTTCAATTGGGTTCTTGAACACCATACCGCACACGCTCTTTACCCTGCAATGATTTCGCAGTCTGGCGACAAGGGTGGGATTTTCCCAGGGAACAAATTTGGATTACGGAAGCTTTTAGGGAATCAGAGGAAGAGGAGTTTATTGCTAAGGAATAGGTTTGACAAATCCAATTTTAGAAAAAGACTATTTGAACAGGTGGGTGGACTGACCTTCTATGACGGCAGCATCAGCAGGTATTATTGGGCAACTGGAAGAGTATAACTGTGAACAAGAGTCTTTCAGTGTGCACGTGTAGTGGTTAGGAGATGTTTTTCACTGCTAATACCCTCAAAGTTGCCAATAATTCAACTGTTTGTCAGTCAGTGGCAGAAATGAAAAGGATGATTTTTTTTACAGAAATAGGCCCAGAAATGAATGAAACTCTCAAGAATTTGCTCATTCCTGCTAAGCCGAAAGACACACCACTACTGAACATTTTATCTAAGTTTGAGCAGCACTACAATCCCAAGCCAGTAGAGATTGAAGAAAGCTACCAGTTTGGAACAAGAAATCAGATGCCCAGTCAGGACATTGGAGAGTTCACAGTGGCTCTGAAAAAGGCCATCCCTTCATTGTAATTTGAGAATTTCAAGACAGCATAGCTAGACAGATTGGTGTTGAGTTTACAAAGTTAACACATTCCCACCTATTGTAGACATTGCTAAAGTTAACTTTTGACAAAGCTTGCCAAACAGCATCTTACATGGACAGGGCAGAAGGTCAACTGAGGGAAGTCAGAGCTAATAATCCCCAGCAGTCTGAAGTAAATAAGCTGCAGCTGAATGATGAGCAGAAGACCCCAACTAAGGTTGTTAGTAGTAGCAGCGCAACATAGTCTTGTTACCAATGCTTAGGCCAAAGTAAATGGAGAAACGCTGGCTGGAGAAAGCAGCAGTCACTGCATTCAGTTGTGAAACAGCAGTAAGAGATCCATAAGCTCTGAAAGACAAGGACATCCCATGTCAATTTTCACAGCCTTATGGTCCAAGTGGTATTGGCTTCAATAAACACAGAGGTGGACACGAGCACATCAGTTAGCTGGGGAAATCATGCATGGAATTACAAAGGAGAGATCATTCCCATAATGGGAAGTGTCAGTTCCAGTCAAATACAATAGCCAATATGCAAAGCTGCCCACCATTGTGATGAAGGATGCAAAACCAGCCGAGTTAGGAAGAAACTGGTTAACAGCGCAAGCTGCTTAGCGTGGAGGCAAAACGGTGTGACCAACAAGTACCCTCAGGTATTTAGTGAAACCAATTCAAAGATACAAGGCTAACGTGTAGGTTTGAGTGCAGTATGTTGCAGGGCTTGCAGTACACTATGCTCCAAGGGAAAAGTAAAGCGAGAGCTAAAAGACTCAAGTCCAAGTAGATTACTGCTAAGGTAGAACAGAGTAACTGGGTTAGTCCCATAGTGATTGTGGCAAAGTCAGATGGCAATAGAATATACATGGGAATAAATTAGATACTAGAATGTAATCCATCTGATAACATTGAGAAACGTGGAGGATCTGTTCGAAAGTTGTCAAGAGGCCAGATTTTGTCGGAAGTTAGATTTGACAAATGCTTATCTGCAACTTTGTTAAATAAGGATTCCAAGACATGTGTGACAATTAATACACACATGGATTTTATTAAATTTCACAGGCTGTCATTTGGTGTTTCTTCAATCTCTAGAATTTTTTGAAGGGTAAAGAACAAAATTTTTCAAGGAAATTAGGAGATATAGTTTGCTATTTAGATAACGTATCAATTCCAAAAAGGGCAGCACTATTATGACAGGCTGAAAAAGATGCTCCAATGTATTGGAAAGTATGGAGTTCAGGCAACAGCACACAAATGTGAAATGTTTCTGTCGCGTACTTAGGTTACAGGGTAGACAAAGATGGGTTACATCCTACCAAGAGTAAGACTCAAGCAATTAGAATGTGCCACACCCTCAGATTCCAAGCTCAAGATTTTTATTGGGTCTGGCGAATTATTATGGTAAATTCATAACAAATTTGGAAAATATATTGCATCCATTGAAAATCAACTCTTGAGATAAGGTGTTCAGAGGAATTGGACAAGGGAGCGTGACAAGACATTAAAGTTCGTGGCTTGGCCGCATAAAATTTGAGTATCACTATATGAAAAATTCTGCCTTACACTCTTCAGGACAGATTTGTAAGATTCCCAAATGGCAAATGTATAGTGGATAAAAAGAAGTTGATTTGTTCCACTTCAAAAGCAAATTTGAACACAAGATGAAACCCATGAAGGTGTGTATGGAAATTCTTACAAACAGATGCAGATTCAAATATAGCAAACGTTATCATTTATATGAAATATACAAGGGATAGGAGGTTAGAGGTCATTCCATCAAAGGCACATTTCTTGTGGAAACTGATAAAGGTGTGGTGAGAGCTGGGACTACAGGGGATCCCATCGTAGCACAAGCCTTTTGGACATATGTGGTGTCATCAGAACTGAACTCAACTGCACAAATTCCAAGTTTAATGAATATGGATTCAGACAGTAGCATTGCATCTAGTGACAAACTCCTATGGTTTCATTGAGCAATACATTAGTAAATAGACAAGCAATGTCAAACAAGCCTAAGTACATGGCATTGCTGTCAATATGCAAAGGGGGCAAAGCTAAAGGAATCTTTCACTTTGTAGAAGACTTGCACAGAACAGGTTCTGGCAACTCATTAACCATTTGACCATAGATAAGATAGATGCCAGATATTAAGGCTGCACATCCCAATAACTGATGGATCATATCATAGAATCCCTAGTGTAGAGGGAGGCCATTCGGCCCATCGGGTCTGCACTGACCACAATCCCACCAGCCCCCATCCCGTTAACCCCACATATTTACACTGCCAATCCGCCTGACACTAAGTGGCAATTTAACATGGACAATCAACCTGACCCCGCACATCTTTGGACTGTGGGAGAAAACTGGAGCACTCAGAGGAAACCCATGCAGACACAGAACATGCAAACTCCACATAGGCAGTGACCCAAGCTAGGAATTGAACCCAGGTCCCTGGTGCTGTGAGGCAGCAGTGCTGATCACTATGCCACCCGTGACAACCTCTTTGGCTGTTCGTAAAAGACAACTGTTGTCATACCCATCCAGACCATGCTTGCAAGACCCAGAATTGTGTTCAAATGGAGCAGCAGGTACTCCAACACAAGTTGTGCCTGAAACCAGTTCAGATCCAAGTCAGAGTCAGACAAATGTGTCTAATGAAGTGGAAAATTCAGTTGAAGGTCCAGGATAAAGTCAGTCTTCATTGCTGAAAACTTCTCCTCAGACACAGGCGGAGATCACATTTTGAAAGACTGGGTCAAGAAAGGCTATTTCCTCTTAGGAATATGAAACCAATCGTTGTTACATATGTAAATAAATGAAAAACACGAAATGCATAAGTTGCAGGGAATTTGAACATGGTGTAACTTCTCCAGAGGGAGGAAGGAGTGGAATGGCACACTGTGTGCATGTATATATGCAAACCAGAATAAACTCGTTCAGTTAGGTGCTTGAACTCTAATGCAGCTCACACCTCTTTGACATGCAACTGTATTACAATCATAGCTACTAAAGAGCAATTTGCAACTCACTTTCATGCTGAACGGAGGTGGACTTATCCATGCTCCTTGGTAAAGCATAAAATATTCATTACCACTCAGCAATTTTACTTTTGCCAAGTTCTACATGCAATGTCAGACGACATGTACAGATAGACCCACTACAATTGTTCTTCAATGCAGATGACAAGAGGTCAATTTTCAATTTTCAAGGAAAATTTGTCTGGAGCTCTGCACAGCAACATTCCAATGAGACAGGGGGGTTATGGTAGATTACAGGAACCATGGTGCATGAAAGCTGTGACGAATTTAGTCAAGAAGAAAAGAAAAGCCTACAAAAGGTTCAGGGAGCTAGGTAATGTTAGAAATCTAGAAGAGTATACGACGAGTAGGAAGGAACTTAAGAGGGAAATTAGAAGAGCAAGAAGGGGTCATGAGAAGGTCTTGGCAGACAGGATAAAGGAAAACCCCAAGGCATTCTACAAGTATGTTAAGAGCAAGAAGATAAGATGCGAAGGAGTAGGGCCTATCAAATGTGGGAAAGTCTGTATAGAACCGGTAGAAATAGCAGAGGTACTCAATGAATACTTTACTTCAGTATTCACAGTGGAAAAGGATCTTGGTAGTTGCAGTGCAGATTTGCAGTGGACTGAGAAGATTGAGCATGTGGACATTAGGAAAGAGGATGTGTTGGAGCTTTTGAAAAGCATCAAGTTAGAGAAATCGCTGGGACCGGATGGGATGTACCCCAGGTTACTGTGGGAGGCGAGGGAAGAGATTACTGAGCCTCTGGCAATGATCTTTGCGTCATTAATGGAGACGGGAGAGGTTCCGGAGGATTGCGGATGTGGTTCCGTTATTCAAGAAAGGGAGAAGAGATAGCCCGGGAAATTATAGACCAGCGAGTCTAACCTCAGTGGTTGCTAAGTTGATGGAGAAGATCCTGAGAGGCAGGATTTATGAACATCTGAAGAGGAATAGTATCAGAAATAGCCAGCACTGCTTTATCCAAGACAGATCATGCCTTACGAGCCTAATTGAATTTTTTGAAGATGTAACTAGACACAGACGAGGGAAGAGCAGTAGATGTAGTTTATATGGATTTCAGCAAGGCTTTTGATAAGGTGCCCCATGCAAGGCTTATTGAGAAAGTGAAGGGGCGTGAGATACAAGGGGACATTGCCTTGTGGATTCAGAATGGCTCGCCCACAGAAGGCAAAGAGTTGTTGTAGATGGGTCTTTTTCAGCATGGAGGTCGGTCACCAGTGGAGTGCCCCAGGGATCGGTCTGGGGCCCTTGCTCTTTGTGATTTTTATAAATGACCTGGATGAGGAAGTGGAAGGATGGGTTGGCAAGTTTGCTGATGACACACAGGTTGGTGGTGTTGTGGATAGTGTAGAGGGATGTCAGCAGTTGCAACGAGACATAGATAAGATGCAAGACTGGGCGGAGAAGTGGCAGATGGACTTCAACCCAGATAAGTGTGTGGTGGTTCATTCTGGCAGGTCGACTAGGATGAAAGAATATAATATTAAGGGCAAGACGCTTGGCAGTGTGGAAGATCAGAAGGATCTTGGGGTCCGGGTTCATACGATGCTCAAAGCAGCGTCGCAGGTAGAGGCTGTGGTTAAGGCATATGGAATACTGGCCTTCATCAATAGAGGAATTGAGTTTAGAAATCGGGAGATAATGCTGCAGCTGTATAGGACCCTGGTCAGACCCCACCTGGAGGACTGTGCCCAGTTCTGGTCGCCTCATTACAGAAAGGATGTGGAAGCCATAGAAAGGGTGCGGAAGCCATAGAAAGGGTGCGGAGGAGATTTACAAGGATGTTGCCTGGATTAGGTGGCATGCCTTATGAGGATAGGTTGAGAGAGCTAGGTCTTTTCTCCTGGAGAAGCGAAGGATGAGAGGTGACCTGATAGAGGTGTATAAGATGTTGAGAGGTATTGATAGAGTGGATTCTCAGAGGCTTTTACCCAGGGCTGAAGTGGTTGCCACAAGAGGTCACAGGTTTAGGGTGCTGGGGAGTAGGTACAGAGGAGATGTTAAGAGTAAGTTTTTCACTCAGAGGGTGGTGGGTGCGTGGAATCGGTTGCCGGTAGTGGTGGTGGAGGCAGATTCAATGGGGTCTTTTAAGAGACTTTTGGATAAGTTCATGGAAGTTAATAAGATAGGGTTATAGGCAAGCCTAGTAGGTAGGGACATATTCGGCGCAACTTGTGGGCCGAAGGGCCTGTTTGTGCTGTAGCTTTTCTATGTTCTATGTTCTATTACAAAGGAAGATGAAAGATCAACTAAGGGTGCATGACCAACACACAGTTAAAATATTTTCTCCCACATTTTGAATATATTTGCACAGACATTCCCTCCCTCTTTCTTACAAATCTAAATGGGCTAGCTGCCCTCAGTCTTTTACCTAACTAGTATTTTTTCCATGCAAACCCAACCTCGGGCAAGTTATTGCTAACAGGAAGCATAACTACTAAGCCAGATCTCCTGAACTGACATTCATAAATATACACCTCCAGTGAGGGGTTGTTGGAATGAGATCAGATGTGGGAACACTGGCCAATGTTTTTCTCCCTAAAGCAGGGATTCCAAAAAGAAAATGCGTAAAGTACATTCATGCTGCCTTAGCAGAGTTCAATTAACACAGCACAGTGGACCGCACTAGGGCCTTCTGATCTGTATGTCTAACGACAGAATGAAATTCTACCTCATTCACCTGCGCAAAAGATTAAAGCAACCCACAAACATTAACAAATGTTAATTGGTTCTAAAATTAGTATATTACGCAGCTAGTAATAAATCAAATCAAAATCAACTGTTCAAGTATAACCATGGTAAATGTTGTTACAAATCTGTTAGAGAAATTTTCTAATTAGATAAAATGAATAATCTTCAACATTTCCTTTTATAATTTAAACTGTAGTTTAAAGGCAAGTAAATTCAATCGCCAACTGCAAAATAGAAGCTGGTAATGCCTTGCACTGCTTACTAAAAGGCATCAAGAACATAATGAACTCAGTCAGCTGTCAGTGGTATAAAATACAATTTCATTTTTGTCCGGCGTTCAAGCACAAGCTCAAGGCTGTATCTAATCACGATTCAATTGCTATTTATAAACTGAAAGTTGACTATAGCATTATCTAACCCCAACTGGAATTTGGGTTTCAACCTTGTATATTTGTGGACATGGATCTACTTGTTCATTCCTTCGCCAGGGCTCTCCAAACTGTGGTTCATAAACTCCAATGGTGTCACAAGTTGAGGCGACAATGGATTCCGTGGAGCTCAATGCTAACAGCTGTAAGGTCCCTTTAAGTCCTCACTTTTAAAATGGAGGGCATGGCCAAACTGATGATAGTTGAGGCATGATTCCTGCTTCAAAAAAAAAAACCAGTGGAAGCCAGGCAAGTTAAAATACCCTGCAGTTTAAACAATTCACTCTCTCAAATCGCTCTGCACTTCACTTTCACGCACACCTGCCCACAACCACTTTCACAGCTGTACCCACCCCAACTCCCTCCCCGCCACCCAACCACTCACAGCTGTAACCTCCATCCCCTGCAACAAAAAAAAGGCTCACACCCAAGCCTCAAAATGGGTTCATAGTGGGAATCACTGCCTTGGCCTGTGAATACAGTCCTTCAATTTAGCTGAAAAGTAGTACGTCTTAAAGTGTCTTTCATGCCTCTCTGGTCAGCTCTTCATAACTTGATTTCAACAGCAGCAGCCATTACTCAGTCAGCACATTCAGGAAATAATTAGTCTCAGATGGGCAGACTGAACAGACATACCTCTGTCTGTCCATTTTTCCATTCCATTTTCACTGTGCATAGAAACAGCACACCCAGTTAGTATTACCTTTCATAGCCTATAGAGTTCTAAAACATTAAACACCATAATCACAAGCAATTCTTCACTTCCACCGGGTTCAATTCTGGCCTCGGGTCACTGTGTGTGGAGTTTGCACATTCGCCCCAGGTCTGCGTGGGTTTCCTCCGGGTGCTCCGGTTTCCTTCCACAGACCAGAGGTGCGCAGGTTAGGTTAATTGGTAAGGCTAAATTGACCCTAGTGTCAGGGAGATTAGCAGGGTAAATATGTGGGGTTACAGGAAGAGAGCCTGGGTGGGATTGTGGTTGGTGCAGATTCGATGGATTGAATGGCCTCCTTCTGTACTGTCGGGATTCTATGATTCACCAATTTTCCATTTTAATTGCATGCAATGGAGTAGTTGAACTGTAGCTGGTCATTTTGCAACAATGCAAGAGTTCATCAGCAAGAAAATAATGTTCTCCAGAACTCTTTCAGTTGCTGAAAATACAAGCTCACCTACAGCCAATTCTAATCTCCTGATCTTCACCACATTCAGCTTGCTGTGCATTTATTTTTGTTCTGTATTAAAACAAGAGACACCATTTGGCTCTTTCACACAAAGACTTATGATTCACCATACCTGTCACACTGTCTCGATGAGTCTTGGTCTTCACAACTTTATATGGGGTGTCGATCACACTTTGCATTAAAACATAAATGTGCCTACCATCTGTCCTGCACTTGTCAAACCGTTTTTACAATCTCAGATCTTTGGATTATAAAGCAATAACCTTGGGTTTTTAATGATGGTGAAATAGACTGATGATTCCTCCAGTTCCTGAATAACGAGCGTTACTCTTGAATTCAACTCTTTCGCTTTGGTAAGATAGAGTTAGGGGAACCTCCAGGACATGCTGGTTAGTGAAAGGTCCCATCAGAAACATGAAATTACTTTTTTCCCCCCCCCCATTTGGATGCAGAATTATTTAATGAACATTTTGGTTTTATAAATTTCCAAATGTATCTATTTTTAAAAGAACAAAGCAGACTAATGAATTTAGTGACATCTTAACAGCATTGTTTATAGAAAAGGGTACTGACCTCAAGATGTGTGCTTACATTAAAATGTTCTGTACAGTACTGGTAATTGTTACCAACTGTTTACAAGGAACACCATAACCTCAGAGCTTGCACCTTGTGCTTTCGTTATTCACTGGCAATTATTGATGTAACTGGCACTCTGCCATTATGGGTCAACAGCTTTGTCAACACACACCTTAGAGACTATGAAAATACTTGCAATAGCTAGACAACATCAATTATAAATACAATTTAGGAGGTAAGAGGGGGCAACTACATATAAACTAATTTCAAATATGGTTTAATTAATGGAGTCATATCACTACCATTTAACAAATGAGATGATTGCACCTCAAAGCAAGGATGTGACAATACTGTCGTTATTCTAATGTGTGGAACTAATTCCTGTTGCTGGTTTTAATCACAGAATAGCAAAACAGGGATCTTAGACTCTTGCCTCTCTCCTATAACTTAAAAATGCCAATCCTGTAAACCAGAAGGGAATAAAGAGCTCAACAAAAGTCAATACCTCAGAATAGCCTGAAATATAAACTTACGACATGTGGAAACTGTAATTACAACATACACAATTACAGTAGTGAGAAAAACGGAGAAGTTTTGCCGATAATGCATCAAGATGTTGGCTCAGGTGTCACGGTACACATCATACCATGGGCAACCACCCTTAACCTGAAATGTCGAGTGCTGATCCATTTCAACCTCCTTTAGAGGTCGCCACCATTAAAGATCCCAATCTTCAGCCAATTCGATTCACTCCACGCAACATCAATAAACTGCTAAGCACAATGGATACAGCAAACACCACAGTCCCCCGACAGCATCTCAACTGCAGTGAAAAATTGGTTTCAGAACTAACCCTGCCCCCAGACAAACTGCTCCAGTGCAACTACATCACCAGTAGCTACTTGATATTGTGACTGGTATATCCTGTCCACAAAAAGGAAATAGGCTAATCTGGATTACTGCCTCACCAGTCTACTTTCAATCAGCAAAAAGTGACAGAAGGTGCTATCAAGCAGTCCTTTTATCAATACTCAGTTTTCATTTTGCCAGCAACACTTGGCTCCAGACTTCATAGAAATCATTGAAACCCTACTGTCCAGGAGGCCATTCAGCCCATCGAGCCTGCACCAACAGCAATCGCACCCAGACCCTATCCCCGTAACCCCACATATTTACCCTGCTAATCCCTCTAACCTATGCATCTCAGGGACACTAAGGAACAATTTAGCATGGCCAATGCACCTAACCCACATATCTTCATTCAAGATTTGCTCCAAACATAGAGCTGAACTCAAGGCTCTTTCAAGCTTTCTTCTGATCAAATGTGGCATGAAGAACACCTAACAAAATTGAAATCAATGGGAATCTGTGGGGTTAGGAAAAGGGAGGAAATCTCTTCACTGGCCGGAGTAATACCCAACACAAGAAAGACGGTTGTGGTCGAAGGCCAATCCTCTCAGCCCCAGGATGCCATCCAAGAGATCTTCAGGGCAGTTCTCCAGTTCAAACCAGCATCAACTGCTTTAATAACCTCCCCTCAGTTCATACATGTCAGAAGTGGGGATGCTCATTGATCATCGTGTGGTGTTCAGTTCAGTTTGTAACTCATCAGATACTGAAGCAGTCCATATCCACATGCAGCAAGACCTGGACAACATTCAAGCTGGGGCTGATAAGTGGCAAACAACATTTGAGCCATAAGTACCAGACAGTGACAATCCCCAAGAGAGAATCAAACACCTCCCCTTAACATTCAGTTGCATTACCATTGCTGAATCCCCCATCATCAAGATCCTGGGTTTACCACTGATCAGACCATAAATACTGCGCCTCCAGGAGCAGGTCATGGGCTAAATATTTAAGTAACTCCTCTCCTCCTGACACTCCACCATCTACAAGCCGCAAGTCAGGAGTATAATGGGATGCTCTCCAATTTTCCAGCTGAGTGCAACTCTAGCACACAAGAAACTCAACACCATCCTGGATGAATAAACCACTCAATTGTCACTCCATCTATCTGCGGCCCACCTAGCAAAAGCAGCGCTTACCATCTACAGCAACTTGCCAAAATTCCATCAACGGCACTTTTCAAATCTACATCCAACACCTCGGAAAACAAGGGCTGCAGCTGCACAAGAACACCAACACCTGCAAGTTCCCCTCCAAGTCCTTCATTATTAGTGGTTCAACTTCTTGGAACTCTTCCTAATAGTACCATACCTGTTGTGTACCTTTATCATGTAGACCACAGCAATAGCTCATCATCTACTCAAGGGGAATTAATTATAGGCAATAAATGCTAGCCTTGCCCATGTCCCGTGAATAAACTCAAAATAATGGCACAGCTTGTTTCAGGAAAAACTATTCTGAATATGATCAGGAAGTCCAGGTTAATAAGGAGGAGGTGTTAGCAATTCTGGAAAGTGTGAAAATAGATAAGTCCCCTGGGCCGGATGGGATTTATCCCGGGATTCTCTGGGAGGCTAGGGAGGAGGTTGCAGAGCCTTTGGCTTTGATCTTTATGCCGTCATTGTCTACAGGAATAGTGCCAGAAGACTGGAGGATAGCAAATGTTGTCCCCTTGTTCAAGAAGGGGAGTAGAGACAACCCTGGTAATTATAGACCAGTGAACCTTACTTTTGTTGTGGGCAAAGATTTGGAAAGGATTATGAGAGATAGGATTTATAATCATCTAGAAAGGAATAATTTGATTAGGAATAATCAACACGGTTTTGTGAAGGGTAGGTCTTGCCTCACAAACCTTATTGAGTTCTTTGAGAAGGTGACCAAAGAGGTGGATGAGGGTTAAGCAGTTGATGTGGTGTATATGGATTTCAGTAAAGCGTTTGATAAGGTTCCCCACAGTAAGCTATTGCAGAAAATACGGACGCGTGGGATTGAGGGTGATTTAGCGGTTTGGATCAGGAATTGGCTAGCTGCAAGAAGACAGAGGGTGGTGGTTGATGGGAAATGTTCATCCTGGAGTTCAGTTACTAGTGGTGTACCGCAAGGATGTGTTTTGGGGCCACTGCTGTTTGTCATTTTTATAAATGACCTGGATGAGGGCGTAGAAGGATGGGTTAGTAAATTTGCAGATGACACTAAAGTTGGTGGAGTTGTGGACAGTGCAGAAGGTTGTTGCAGGTTATAGAGGGACATAGATAAGCTGCAGTGCAGGGCTGAGAGGTGGCAAATGGAGTTCAATGCGGAAAAGTGTGAGGTGATTCATTTTGGAAGGAGTAACAGGATTACAGAGTACTGGGCTAATGGTAAGATACTTGGTGGTGTGGATGAACAGAGAGATCTCGGTGTCCATGTGCATAGATCCCTGAAAGTTGGCACCCAGGTTGATAGGATTGTTAAGAAGGCGTACGGAGTGTTAGCTTTTATTGGTAGAGGGATTGAGTTTTGGAGCCAGGAGGTCATGTTGCAGCTGTACAAAACTCTGGTGCGGCTGCGCTTGGAGTATTGCGTACAGTTCTGGTTGCCGCATTATAGGAAGGATGTGGAAGCATTGGAAAGGGTGCAGAGGAGATTTACTAGGATGTAGCCTGGTATGGTGGGAAGGTCTTATGAGGAAAGGCTGAGGGACTGGAGGTTGTTCTCGTTAGAGAGAAGAAGGTTAAGAGGTGACTTAATAGAGGCACACAAGATGATCAGAGGATTAGATAGGGTGAATAGTGAGAGCCTTTTTCCTCGGATGGTGATGGCGAGCACGAGGGTACATAGCTTTAAATTGAGGGGTGATAGATATAGGACAGATGTCAGAGGTAGGTTCTTCACTCAGAGAGTAGTAAGGGCGTGGAATGCCCTGCCTGCAGCAGTAGTGGACTCACCAACATTAAGGGCATTTAAATGGTCATTGGATAAACATATGGATGATATTGGAAGTGTAGGTTAGATGGACTTTAGTTTGGTTTCACTGGTCGGCACAACGTTGAGGGCCGAAGGGCCTGTACTGCGCTGTTATGTTCTATGTCAAGACACTGAAATATCTGTGGGTTTTATTTATTCATCTTTGATGGGCAGAGTTGGAGTGATATTTGTATCTTGTTCATCTCAGTTTCTGCCAAACCTGTTCAAGTTCAACTGCCTGAAAACAGGAGGCCAGTGAGCAAACTACAAAACAAAAAAAAATGTTAACATGAAGAAACTTTACAATAGTCCAGCTTACAAACATTATTTTCGTATCTTCCAAGCAGGCATTCTTAGACCTGTAGCTACTTGTCTTTTTATTGGTTAATAAATCTTTTGGGCTGAGTATAGTCCAAACTCCAGTACAGTCAAGTGCTTACTCCATTACCTTCCAAAGTCAAATAAAAAAGGGCACCTGCAATAGCCAATACCATAATGTACTGTGTAGTTTTGTTTTTAAACTAACCCCACTGTTGTGAAAAATTGTGTAGATGCTGGACATGCAAAAGCATATAATAAGTGACAGTTTTCTATAGGATCTTATTAAGACAGTAAATCTGAGAATGTCTGACAATGGATTTTTAGAGGGATTGAGGCATTGAAGGTGTTTATATTCAGATGAGTAATAAGAGAAGAGAGTTAGCTCTGGCAGGATCTCCCCGATCATAAATGAGTCTTTGATACACCTTTTCACAATATCGACAATGGATCACTGATTACACTTCCTCTGCACGGAAGCGTCATCCAAATTCTCCTCAGCTGGCACTTTTTTCAGAATAAACTGAAATAAAAATTAAAGTCAACTTATCACAAAGTTTCTTTTTAAATTGCTAATCCAAAATAAAAGCATTTGGTATACATTTTATTACTCTTTCAAAATTAAAACCACAATGGTGAACTTTCACGGTTTGCTCTCCCAATGTCTTTGCAAATTTCTGTGTTTTGGTTTGCCAATCTTCCAAAAAAAGAGGAAATAAAATCAAAATGACATTATACTTGCCCATGACCCATACAGTGAAGGAAAAACCAGTTGCACACAAGTACTCAGATACAGTCCCAACTCTTCAAAAAGTAATCCCAAACCAAGAAATTAACTACAAATTGATAAAGAAACCGAAGTGAAACAAAAAAAAGGAAAATATGACTTTAGGAAACAAAAAACACCATGACATGAATGATTATGGTCCATCTAAGTCATTTACAACTTAGACATACTCAACTAATGAGCCTACTTACAGGGAATATACAAGTCAGGTGAAGGAGTCTAGAACCAATAGGCTCATGGAAAAGAATCCTGGAGAATTACAGAAGTTCCAATCCATGATGCATTTTGGCAACAGACACCAATATGCTGACACTGGGTTAGAATACAACATGCAAAACATGAATAGTTTGGAGTGATTAACATATTTTCAGAGTCCATGTTAGAGGTCACCTTACTAATGATTTGAAGATTTTTGTCCTTCCTTTATAGCTTAGGCATTCACAAGCCTTGATCCTTATCTTGGTTTTCCCCCAAGGAGTGTGTTACTGGCACGAGTCAAATTGGCCACGGGGATGAAACTCACTTCATTTGTTAATTCTGGAGTGCATCCAGTTAGGCTACACATTCTGACAGCTCCCACTTATCTTCAAAGGAAGTGAACACTATTGCATTCCAAGCAATTGTAACCCAAGTGAGCATTTAACGCCACAATTACAACAGCAACAAAAACCTACTCTACCAACCATCACCCTCTCCCAAGACAAAATAGAAGCTAAACAGTGCAGAGTTATAAATATAAAAGCAAAATGTTCAAACACTCTTAACATTTCAAACAATTTCCTCTCGCATCCTCTGACTGTTCCCTTATGACAAGCCACATCCATGTATCTATGATGAAATGCATATTTGATCTCATGTCAACAGCTGGATATATTAATTGGGCTTAAAGGATTAGTTGAATTTACCTAACTTTTTTCTGACCACAATATTTACCCCTTCTTTGCCTCCTCTCTGGACAACACCAACATCAATTCCATGCATGCTGGGCATACTTCCAGAAGCTTGCCAATATCTAACAGGTTTGCATGGTTGATTTTCTCTTTTTTGCCAATGAAGAACTGTCTCGCTCATGAGATCAACTAACTCAATATAGGTTATGGATTAAATAGTTTGTGCGCATTAATACCACACCTGCTGTGCGTTTAGTTAGCAGGTCACCCACAGAGTAATTGCCTTTTAAAACACAAATACAGTTCCAGCAATTTGAGCAATAAGTTCTCCAAATAAAGCAAGGAAGGGGAGAATCAAATCTGTGAAGATAAATAACACAAATAACAATATTCTGGGGGAAGCAAATAGTGTTGAAGTAGTTGCTATTTAATGACCTTGAAACTTAAGCCAACATTTTGCATCTGATGTTTAGGTTTCTCACTCGACCCACATTTGATAACAAGTGCATAACGCAATGCAACATTTGACCAAGTGTGGCATCAATGAGCCCAAATAAAATTGAAGCTAATGGGAATCTGGAAAATTTGCTTGGGGTCATACAGGAAAGAACGCCAATAATTCAGCCCCAGGACATCACTGCAGAGTTCCTCAAGATAGTCATGTTCTAGGTTCAACCATCTACAATTCCTCTGTCAATTAACTTCTTTTTATCATGATATCAGAAGGGGAGTACAATCAAGAAAGCAGGCCAGCATGCCAGGGCAAACATTAAGTATGCCTAAAAATAGGGTGCCAAATTGGTGAAACTGATAATAAGGACAATATGCATGCTAAACTTTGCAAGGAAAATGCTATAGATGGAACTAAGTGACCCATAACCAATCGATTAGATCACAGCCCTACAGTCCTGCCACATCCAGCTGTGAATAGTGGTATACAATTAAACAACTAACAGTCCACAAGCATTCCCATCCTCAATGATGGGGGAGCCCAGCACAGCAATGCAAAAGGCTGAAGTGCCAAGTGGCTGATCCATTTCTGTCTTCTCCTGAGATCACCAGCATCACAGATGGCAGTCTTCAAACAATTAATTTCAGCTGGTGTGATAAAGAGACAGCCGAAGACAACAGATGCCATTATGGATCCTGACAACACCCCAGCTGTAGTACCAAACACCTGAGCTCCAGAACTAGCTATGCCCCTAGCCAAGCTGTTCCAGTAAAACTGGAACACTGGCATCTACCCAATATTGGAAATTGCCTCACAGCATATAATCAAACATAGCACTAAAGAGCCCTAGCAAACTTGAAGTTGATGAGAATCAGACAGAAAACTGGGCTCTGGGTTGTGCCATATGTAGCATAGAGAAATATGGTTGTTGTTGTTGAATCATCTCAGTCCCAAGGCTTTGCTGCAGGAGTTCCTCAAGGTAGTGGCCCAGACCCAACATCTACGGCTACTTGAACGACCACCTTCCCTTCAGCACCAGATTGCATTGCTATGGGGGAGTTTTTCCAGCATTTTCTGTTTATATATTGGTTATATTCTCCCTTGTTGGAAATGGTCCTTGTGTGGCACAGATATTACTCGTCATGCATCAGGCCAGAGCTGAATGTTGTTCAGGTCTTGTCACCTGTGGGCACAGGTCGCTTTATTACATGAAGAGCAAGGTCAGAAATGGGACCTTTTGCTTTGATTGCAGTGTTGAGCACCATTCGTAACTCTTCATTCACAGTGCAAATCATCCTCCACCACCCCCACCCCCACAAAGTGAGGGAGGTGGATTATGATCAGGATCACACCGCCACTGCATTTCCTGCCAGAGATGACACTTGGTCTTTTTTTTGGATAATTGCACCCAACATTTTGAGGGCATCGAGCTCTTCTTTACAGCTAAAGAGTGAAATGTGGTGGATCTCCCCTTGATATTAAATGGCATTACCATTGCTGAATCCCCCACCATCAATATGCTGGGGGTACCATTGGCCTGGACCTTTGCTGGACCAATCTTATAAATATTGTGACTACAAGTCAGCAGCAAGAAATTCTGCAACTTGTAACTCACCTCCTGACTCCCCAAAGACTGTGCACTATCTACAAAGATCAGGTTTGGGATGGAATACTCTCCACTTGCCTGGATGAGTGCAGCTCCAAGAATGCTAAAAAAGAATGCTAACGAAGGGGCAGTATGGTGGCACAGTGGTTAGCACTGCTGTCTCAGTGCCAGGGACCCAGGTTCGATTCCCGGCTTAGATCACTGTCTGTGTGGAGCTTGCATGTTCTCCCAGTGTCTGCATTAGTTTCCTCCGGATGTTCTGGCTTCCTCCCACTGTCCAAAGGATGTGCAGGTTAGGTGCATTGGCCATGCTAAATTCTCCCTCAGTGTACCCGAACAGGCGCCGGAATGTGACAACTAGGGGATTTTCACAGTAACTTCATTACAGGGCAAATGTAAGCCTATCTGTGACTAATAAACAAACTTTACTTTAGAAGCTTGACCATTCAGGTTGAAGATTCTGCATGATCAATTCAGATAAACAAATGGCTAAGAACAGAAAAGAAGCACATCATGGTTTATGGTTGTTGTTTCATACCAGGGAATGGTGGATGAAAGTGTTCCTCACGGATCAGTGCTAGGACAACTGCTCTTTTGATATACATAACTGGCTTGGATATTGAATGGAGTAAAATTTCAAAATTTGCCAATGATATTAAATGTGTCTGTGAGGGTGATAGCAATTGACTACGACATGGGACAGATAGGTTAGCGGAACAGGCAGACAGTGTTTAAAGCAGAAGGCATGAGGTCATGCATTTTGTCTGAAGGCATAGGGAAAGACAATATTGACTTAATGACACTGTTGTAAAGAGTGAAGGGATAGAACTACCTGAGAGTTTGTGTGTATTGATCTTTGAAGCTGGCAAGATATATTGAAAGGGTGGGATTTTTAACTTCATAAATAGAGGCATTGAGTACAAAGCAGGGAAGTTATGCTCAACCTTTATAAAACTTTAGTTAGGTCACAATCAGGATGTTGCATTCAGTTCTGATCACCACACTTTAGGATGTGCAAGGTCCTCGAGAGGATGTAGAAGGGATTAACCAGAAGGTTCCAGGGATGGAAGATTTTAGCTACAAAAAATCATTTTCTTTCCATTGTTGCTAAGCTAGTTAAGGGTGGTATCAAATTGAAATAAAAGATGCACAATGCTGCAAAGACAGGTGATTGGGAAAATTAGAAACCATCAAAAGATAACTGAAAACAATTAGGGAGAAATTGGAATGAGTGTAAAGCAGCACAGAATGTACAAGCTCCTACTGTCTGTTCTTAAAAGTATAGAAAAACAAAGCAACTAAAGTAAATATTGGTCCTGAGGATGAGACTGTGGAATTAATTAGAAATAACAAAATGGTTGGGGTTTTGAACAAGTATTTTGTAACCATCTTCACAGAAGACGACACAAAGTATTCCAAGAATGGTAGAAAATCAAAAGGAAGCAAAAGAGTACCGGAAAACTAACAGGACTGAAGACTGAGAAGTCTACTGGCCCCAATATACTGCATCCTAGGATTTTAGAGAAAGTGACTGTAGAGATTGGAGATGTTGGTATCATCTGCCAATATTCTCGTGATTCTGGAAAGGTCCCAGTGCATTGGACATTTGCAAATTTAATGCCACTATTCAAGAATGGAGGGAGACAAGAAACCAGTTAGCCCAAGAGTCATCGAGAAAGTGTGGGTTCCATTAAGGGAGTAATAGAAAAATATATTTTTTAAAATTATAATACAGGTAGGGAAATTCAACACTGATGAAAGGGAATAAGCAAGGTGCATAAAGGGGAACCAGCAGGTGTAGCTAAGAGCTTATGGTGTTGGGGCAATAATATAAGCATGGATATGGAGGATTGGCTAACTCGCAGAACAGAGAACCGAATAAAAATGGGTCATTTTAAGGTTGGCAAACCGTAACTAGTCAATCAGTTCAGGGTTCTCAACTATTTACAGCCGATCTTAATGACTCAAATGAAGAGACAGACTGTTGTAGCCAATTTTTTTTGCAAAACAAAGATAGGTTTAAAAAAAAAGCAGGTTGTTAGGATAAAGAGAATCTGCAAAAGAGATTTAGATTGGTTAGGTGAGTGGGCAAAAAACTTTGCAGATGGAGTCTCATGTGAGAAAATGTGAGCTGGTCCATTTTGGCAGCCAGGAAGAATAGAAAAGCAGAATATTATTTAAATGGAGAGACACTGCAGAATGTCATGGTACAGAGGGAGCCCTTGTACATGAATCAAAAAAGTTAGCATGCTGGTACAACAAGTAACCTTTACTGCAGGGGGTTGGAGTCTAAGTATAGGACAGTCTCGCTACAATCATACAGGTCATTGGTGAGGTCACACAAGAGTATCATGTACAGTTTTGGTCTCCTTATTTAAAGGATTGATATACTTGCATTGGAAGCAATTCACAAACTTAGAAAACAGAAGCAGGAGTAGGGGGTCAAGCCTGCCCCACCATCCAACATGATCGTAGCTGATCCTCTATCTCAACACCAGACTCATGCTTTCCTCATATCCCTTGACACCCTTTCAGTCTAGAAATCTATTTCTTTCTTAAATTAATTCAGTGATTTGACCTTCACAGCCTTCTGTGGTACAGAATTCCAAAGGTTCACCACCCACCAAATGAAGACATTTCTCCTCATCTCAGTCCTAAATGGCCTGGCCCATATCCTGAAACTGTGACTCCTTGTTCTAGACCCTCCAGCCACAGAAACAAGATCCCTCAATCCAGCCTGTCTAACCCCGTCAGAATTTTCTATGTTCAATTAGAGTTTGAATCATTCTTCTGAACTCCAGTGAATACAAGCCCAGTTGACCCAACCTCTCCTCATACAATAAATCAGCCACCCCAGGAATCAGTCTGGTGAACCATTGCTGCATTTGCATTCCCTCTATGGCAAGTACATACTTTCATAGATAAGGAGAACAAAACTGCACACGACACTCCAGGTGTGGTCTTACTGAAGCCCTGTACAGCTGCAGCTAAAACATCCTTGCTCCTGTACTCAAGTCCTCTTGCAATGAAGGCCAACCATTTGCTTTATGAACTACTCATTATACCTGCATGCTTGCTTGCTTTGAGTGACTGCTGTACTGGGACACCCAGGGTACCTTTGTACGCCATCATCTTCCAATTTATCACAATTTAAATAATACTCTGCCATTTGGTTTCTCCATCTAAAGTGGATAACTTGACGTTTATCCACATTATACTGCATTTGACATATATTTGCCCAGCCACTCATTTCAGCTCACTAAATTGATTCCTGGGATGAAGGGGTGTCTTATGAGGAAAGGTTGAACCTATAGTTTAGAAAAATGAGGTAGGATCTTATTGAATCATAGAATATTCTGAAGGGGCTTGACAGGGTAGCTGCTGAGAGCATTTTTCCCTTCGTGAGGAATCAAGGACTTGGGGTATGGTTTAAAAAAGTTCTCATTTAAGATGGAAGAGGAGGAGGAATTTTTTCTCCGAGAGTCATTAATCTTTGAAATTCTCCACCCTGGAGACTTGGTCATTTAAAGTTGGGGTGGCAACAGTATTGTCCAGTAGTGAGTGGTCAATTGAACTAATTAGTGACCTCCCCCTTATGTAAATTTTGAATTTCAAAATGTTGATGATAGGATGGTTCCCCCCTCCTATTATCTTCATATAAGGTATCCTGCTGCTGTTTCTGACTGGAGGGTCTCCTACTGACCATCCACCATCATTAATGGAAGGTGAGACACTTCAACTGGCCTTATGGGAACAATCACAGATGAGTGACTGTCCCCCACATTGCGGGCTTCGGACTCCTATTTGAGCCTGACAGCAGGATCCTGAAACTCTTGGGGAAAAATCACTGCAGTAACAAAGCCAGGTAAAAAATGCATTTTGATCTCAAACTACTTGATTACTAGTTATAAAATAAATACTGCCATTTGTTCTGAACCCATCCAAAGTTTAATCCTAATTCAACAGCAGGGTAAAAAGCAATGTACCAAATATCATTTTTGGATCAGGTCCCTTTATGTTTCTCTGTGAATCGTGTTTCAAAATCGCGTCACGTATGTCATTGGATTGTCAAACAAAAAAAATTGTGCAATAATGTGGGAAAAAGAAAGGCATTCCAAATAAACATGCTCGGATCCAAGCATAAAATCCCAGTCATTGCAGAATTATGATGCAAAAACACTCCTAACCAAGTATAAAATCTCTCCCATCCCTCAACGTTTCTTACTTAGTCAGATTACATTCTCCACATTTTTAACTCAGTACAAATGCTCCCCTCGCTGGCAATGGATTCTATACAAACCTGGACCAATAAATTGGAGTATTAATCTTCAAAGTTTACCATTGTGCAGTTTGGAATCCTTAAGTAAAGTCTAATTTGTGAATATCATACTGCAAGAACTTGAGATTGGATTCAAATCAGTTTCTTGCTATTTAACATACATTCATGGAAACAAAATATATATTATGTGGCTCTGTTTTTCTTTAAACCTTTTCAAACATGCTTACCACAAAGAACAAACAGATAGCAATTACATTTTTTCAGTTTACCCATTCCTTGAGCTGAGAGAGATACAGCAACAAATACAAAGGGCTAATACTGCATAATACTTCAAGGAATCTGAAGGTGGTGCAGGGTGGTTGGGCAAAACAAGGTATGTGCAATGTCAATTTGCATTTACACAGTACCTCCCAAAGAATAAAACTTTCCAAACATTTCACAGAGAATCAGCTGACACATGGAAGGCAAAAGGTGAGGCAACCAAAAGGTATGGTTAAAAATAAATCACTTTGGAAAAGCTTCCATTGGGAAATAGCAACGTGAGGGAACTTGAGGGAATTCCAAGATGCAAGTACATGGTGGATTAGCCCACCACAACAAAAGCTGTAGTTACGGTGCAGAAAAGAGAAGATGGGCATTAAAGCATAATTAGAAGAGTATATAAATAGGATTGAGATAGACTGTGAAGACAAGTGGATCACGTATGGATTTGAGAAGATGAGGACAGAATACCAACATGACTCAACAATGAAGAGGTCATGAGAGCACGTGAAAAAAATAAGGACAGAACAGTTTTGATTATGGGATCTAGTTACTATTTTTAAAAAACATTTAAATTGAATACCTAATTTCAGTACTGATTTTAGAACACTAAAATACACCAGTTGGTTCATAAGCTGTCCCATTAATATTCCAAGATAACTTAATGGGTGGGTGGAACACAATAACCACCACTCATTGATTGTAAGTGCTTCCTGAAGCAAGGAATGCCTCTTCACATGGACTTGCTTAAGCTGGATATAATGCAGTTCAGTGCACTGGCCATGCTACATTCTCCATCAGTGTACCCACAGAACAGGGACTGCAATGGTTCAAGAAGGCAGCTCACCACCATCTTCTCAAGGGCAACTAGGGATGGGCAATAAACGCTGGCCAGCAGCAATGCCCATGTCCCACAAACATATTTAAAAAACCCCAACAGGCACCCGAGTGTGGCGACTGGGGATTTTCACAGCAATTTCATTGCAGCATTAATGTAAGCCTACCTGTGACAATATTAAATAAACTTTAATTTTAATTTGGAAATATCAGGAAAACAAGTTACTTTTCTGGAAAATATACCAAAGAATCTTATGCAAAACTAGTTTGACCAACATTAACCCAATTACAAGAACCAATGCTGTCCCTGAGGGAGAAAACAAAGTGGACTAATGGAGGGCATCAGGATATAAACACGTCCTGATCTCTATGTTGCAAAGTTTGGCACCTACTTGTGTGAAATGGTAACACACTTACAATCACTAACAATTCTACTGTTAAAAGACAACTATTTTATTTTCTAAACGAAAACAACACCGTAAATTCAATGATCAAAGGGGAATGGAAATAAATACACAAATTATATTTACATAACGATTTGTGCATTGTAAAGGGAGGACAAATTGATCCAGCATGGGGGACTTTGACAATAAATCAAATTTCCTAAATGCACTGCAAATTCAGAATAAAAAGCCCTACTTTTTCCCCTT
The DNA here is from genome assembly GCF_964213995.1 of Mustelus asterias. Lineage (NCBI taxonomy): Eukaryota > Metazoa > Chordata > Chondrichthyes > Carcharhiniformes > Triakidae > Mustelus > Mustelus asterias. Next base: position 105,843,516 of record NC_135804.1, read on the forward strand.
CCTGATCATTGTGGTAGAACAGACCGGCTAAGCAAATGCCCATTCTTCAAATGTCAATAAGTTATTTGACCAGAAAAGCAATTACAGGCAAATCCCCAGAGTCCACAAGTAGGTACCAAGATACCTGCAAACCGTCCATCTGAGGCTGGGGAGAGGAGGCGGCAGCAGGTCACAGACGCTGCTCTGCCGCCACTGATATTGTTCTTTCTACATCCAGTGAAATTGAAGCAGCCCTGACTGAGATTAACTGGGATAAGACCATGAAACACATCGAGGATTGGGGCAAATCGGTTGAATCTTGTTTAAGAAAACAGTTTCGAAACTTCTAAAACAATTACCTCCCAAAAAAAGGAACAGAGGCCAGCAAATCATGTTTTATAATAATAGGTACTCTGAAGGCGACTCCTTTAAATTGGACAGCGCAAACTTTAATCGCCAGGCCATTTTCTCTGTATTTGCCAATACGACAGCACCAAGGAGATCAAATGATAACGCATCATTTCAAACGTCACTAGGATGAGAATCGCTTGGGCTGTCTGGCTCTTCCCCATTGCCACTCCACAAGAATTGTGACCTTTTGAGGTTTCATTGACCAAGATAACAACTGGGAAAATTCCGGTTATTTCAGAATCTAGAAAGGATTGAAATATTAAAAGACAAATATACCGTAGCTGCCAAGGTCACTGTCATTGCAAGTGAGATCTTAGAGAAAAAAAATGAGATTACAAACTCCTTGAAACAAATAGCAGGGAGATGCATTTTTCCTCACAAACATAAGTGACCGGCATCCAAAAGCTGAGTTTGGACAGGTCGCTAACAAAAAGTATTGGACGTAGGGAGATGTCTCGATTCCACACAGCACGATTTAAAATGCATGCAAAAATCAGTTGCAAGCTCCACGCCAGGCTGGGATTGAAATGGAAATTCAAGCAGCGCTCCGAATGCTTTATAGTAACCCCCCCCCTCCCTCCCCTTCTCAAACACAAGATTCCCACCCCACCTCAATATAATGCGATTCTCGCCACTTTCACAAGTCCAAGTCCTGATAATCCTGCCACCTTCCCCCCCTCCCCTCCTCTCCCCCAAAGAGCCATTGGAGCTGCCGGTCATTGTTACTCACTCAAAGCCGAAGAACAAGGCGCTGGTTCCCACGATGAGGAAGACGGTGAGATAAAAAACTCCTTTCTGCCGAGCCATCATGATCCTGCCATCGCAACAGAACGTGTTTCTCCCAGGCAGCTTCTGCCATTTCCGCGTTGGCTTTTTCTCGCTCTTCATCGCTTTGTATTCCTTTCGATAATTATTTACAAGGAAATGTGTGTGTATATTAAAACCTCATTGCGATCTATTCATGTATGTGCTTGAATGAGTCTCTGAGCTTGGTGACAGGGTGTAATGCAGCTGGTTCCTATCTCCCTCGCTGTGTCTTTGTCCCCCTCTCCAGTGCTGCCTGTGGCCGGGCTGCGAAGCTGGAGGAGACTCGGCGCTACCTCTCCTGGCTGCGCTGCTCCATCTCTCAGACTGAGCCACTCCCTTCCCAGCCCCACTTTGTCACACGGCCTGCTGCGCGTTCCCGCTCACCTGCTGGCTCCCGACGCTGCGAACGCGCGGGCGAGTGCGCGCACACGCACCTCACGCTGTTGGAAGCGAACCCATTCATTCACACCATCCGAGAGAGGTGGAATGGTCACCGTGAGGCAAGGGCAGAGGTGGGTGGGGGAATTCTTTCCAGGTATTCTTACTAGCCGGCGATCACTGCCACTGGGATGGCATTTTCACAGATGGTACTAGATTGTCATGTCTCTTTAATCCACTGTCCCTGCCCCCACCCCCTTTAGCCCATAATGGGCTGTGCAAAATAAAAATATCCTGTTTTATGCGCAAATGCTGCAACAACTTCAGGCAAAGATTGGTCTGTGATTAAACATGAAATCCAAAAGTTGCTATCCGAGAGGCATCAGGCAATTTATTATCTTCGTAAAAACAGAATCTTACTGCTTCATTATTCAGCTGCACTGAATGGGGTGAAGTTATGTTGGCGAGGTAGATTTTTGCTACAGAAAGTTAGAGCGCCAGTGACGCAAGGAGCCATTTAAAGTTTGCATATACTGTATTAATTAAGGCTAGATTAGCCGTCAGAGATTCTTTTAACGATATGCTCATTTTTACTGTCAATTAACCACACTGGCTTTGAAAATTAAATATTACTCGCGTGGAGGCTTATTTTTTTCAGTTTTTAATTGTTGGATGTTTTAAATGTGTGAAATCTATTTAAGTTACAATTTCCTCTTTTTTTTCGCAATCCTATCTTGCTTTCCCTCTCTGTTTCTTTTTTTGCATCTGATTTGCAATTTTATTCGCCCACTTAATTTACATTTCCTTCAGTCATGGAGCCATAGTTTTACAGTATGAAAGAAGCCATTTGGCCCATGTCCATCATGCACCTATTCTGAACCAGCCTCCCATCCATTGACACTGTCTACACTCCCGCTGCCTCAGAAAAGCAACTAGCATAATTAAGGACCCCATGCACCCCAGACATACTCTCTTCCACCTTCTTCCATTGGAAAAAAGATGCAAAAGTCTGAGATCATGTACCAACCAATTCAAAAATGGCTTCTTCCCTGCTGCCATCAGACTTTTGAATGGACCTACATCACATTAGGTTGGTCTTTCTCCACATCCTAGCTGTGACTGTAACACCACATTCTCCACTCATTTCCTTCTCTATGAATGGTATGCTTTGTCTGTATAATGCACAAGAAACAATAATTTTCACTGTATACCAATACATGTGATAATAAATCAAATTTTCCAGCAGTTGATCTGTAGCCTTGTATGTTATGGCATTTCAACTGCTCATCTAAATAATTATTAAATGTTGTGAAGGTTCTTGCCTCTGTCACCCTTTCAGGCAGTGAGTTCTAGAGTCCCACCAGCCTCTGGGTGTAAAAGTTTTTCCTCACATCTCCTATAAACCTCTTGCCCCTGAAGTTAACTCTATACTCCCTGGTTATTGACCCATCTGCTAAATCCTCACTATTTTTTTCCAATTTATTTTTTAATCCTTCAATCTGTCCATTTCATTTAATCAGTTACTTGCTTTGTTCACTCCAGTTTTCCTCACTGAGTTATTCAGCTTGCATTTACGTTAATTTGTGGTGCAAAAGATTGTTGAATTTAAGTAGACGAGGGAAAGTCTAATTAACAACAGCCCCAATTAGATTCACTGCTGTGGTAAATTATGGTCCAATATCTCAATGAAACACAATAATGAGTGGAAAATTTATATTTTTAAGAAACAGACTGTGGGACCTATTTTTATTTGCTATGCCTGCCATTACCAACACAGTAAAACATTCAAAATATGATAAATAACATTACCAACCTTTTAATTGATGTGGCAGGACCAATTTGAAAATGGTCTACTGTTGGGAGCCCAAAACAACTGCCTGTTTCAAACAGTTGGTCACATTTATAATACTACCCAGGGACCTGACTGACATTTAAGGATGAAAGTAGTTGGAGTATGTACCAAACATGCTCAGACCAGGTGCAATGGAGCTGAAGAAACCGAGCCAACATAAGTTTAAAGTTATGTTTGTGGGATCTGGAAAAGCAGGAATGCTCCATATGTAGGAGCATTTATCTGGTTGTCAATTAGATCAACCCAAGATTGGCCACCCTAATCCAGCAACACAATTCGCACCCCACAACCCATTGTCTTGATTTTAATGAAGCCCGTGGCTCAAAATTATTTTCAAATCTTCACTGCTGGGTTGGGCAAAACATTAACTCAGCTTTGTTTGCAATTTTCAATGCCAGGATCAACACACTTTCCAAAACTAATGAGGTTACAATTTTTTGAAACCTTGATGGAAAAAGCTTAGTGGCTGAGGTTGTAAGAATTGCAGAACACCACAGACTTGAATATAAGCCTACAATTCTCCAAGGACAAAGATCCAGATCTCTAGCATGCAATGCAAGAAAGGCAAATTATGAAATATTTTGTATCTCAGACCAGTTGCTTTCCTTGAAATGACATTTCCATAGCCACAACAGTTCGGGAATCATCAACCCAAGCAGCATTTGATTATCTCAGATTTTTATTCCTCAATGTGTTAATTAATATATCAGCTCTAGGAAAAAAAATCAAATCTGAATTCTATTTTAAGCCATATGGATTTTTAACATATATCGTCTAGCTGAATACTCAGTCCAATTTAAATAACTTGATCACATCTAAGTTACCCATTCATCTTCTTACCATTTTAAAGGTCATGATTATGTAAACAAAGAACAAAGAAAATTACAGCACAGGAACAGGCCCTTTGGCCCTCCAAGCCTGCACTGACCATGCTTCCCGACTTAACTAAAACCCCCTACCCTTCCAGGGACCATATCGCGCTATTCACATCCTGTTCATGTACTTGTCAAGACGCCCCTTAAAAGTCAGTACCATATCCACTTCCATTACCTCCCCTGGCAACGAGTTCCAGGCACCCACTACTCTGTGTGTAAAACATCTGCCTCGTACATCTCCTTTAAACCTTGCCCCTCGCACCTTAAACCTATGTCTCCTAGTAATTGACTCTTCCACCCTGGGAAAAAGCTTCTGACTATCCACTCTGTCCATGCCTCTCATAATCTCTATCAGGTCGCTCCTCAACCTCCGTCGCTCCAGTGAGAAAAAACCAAGTTTCTCCAACCTCTCCTCATAACTAATGCTCTCCATACCAGGTAACATCCTGGTAAATCTTTTTTGTACCTTCTCCAAAGCCTCCACATCCTTCTGGTAGTGTGGCGACCAGAATTGAACACTATATTCCAAACCTAACTAAGGTTCTATAAAGCTGCAACATGACTTGCCAATTTTTAAACTCAATACCTCGGCCAATGAAGGCAAGCATGCCGTATGCCTTCTTGACGACCTTCTCCACCTGCATTGCCACTTTCAGTGACTTGTGTACCTGTACACCCAGACTCCTTTGCCTATCAATACTCTTAAGGGTTCTGCCATTCACTGTATATTTCCTATCTGTATTAGACCTTCCAAAATGCATTACCTCATATGTTCTTTCAATGACAAAAACAAATTCAGTTGGTAGTCTAGTGTCATATGCAAATCATTAGTCGTCAGCACAAATTATAAGCAATGATTCCACACAGTGGTTATAATGTTCCTAACACTTTGCAAGGGTACAAAATACTGTTAAAGCAGTTTTAAAATAGAAAATTGGAGGATTGGGGGGAGCAACTGATTTCTTTCTCTGCTGGAACAAATATTTAATGTTCATTGCTATCCTCCCAAATCCCGCAAAGTAAATTTATATGACGAAAGGAGCAAATTAGCATGTTTGTCTACAAGAACATATGTTTCTCCAATTTCCATTTGCAAACAATTAGAAGCAGAAACCTTGAATAGAGCACAGGTCATTCTATTGTCCTCACATACTGTCTGTTTACAAACTCAAATGGACATTTGGGGACACTCTTATTTCTTATATTAGTATGTGTCCTTATTCTAGCTCCTTGCACAAGAATGTTGTACATAACAGAAGCCAGTCTACCAAGGTTTATGAGGATCATCTGGACTGTGTAAAATAAATACTCATCAGTCTAAATTAATATTATTTGTTTTAGAACATAAGAACATAAGAAATAGGAGCAGGAGTAGGCCATCTAGCCCCTCGAGCCTGCCCCGCCATTCAATAAGATCATGGCTGATCTGACGTGGATCAGTACCACTTACCCGCCTGATCCCCATAACCCTTAATTCCCTTACCGATCAGGAATCCATCCATCCGCGCTTTAAACATATTCAGCGAGGTAGCCTCCACCACCTCAGTGGGCAGAGAATTCCAGAGATTCACCACCCTCTGGGAGAAGAAGTTCCTCCTCAACTCTGTCTTAAACCGACCCCCCTTTATTTTGAGGCTGTGTCCTCTAGTTTTAACTTCCTTACTAAGTGGAAAGAATCTCTCCGCCTCCACCCTATCCAGCCCCCGCATTATCTTATAAGTCTCCATAAGATCCCCCCTCATCCTTCTAAACTCCAACGAGTACAAACCCAATCTCCTCAGCCTCTCCTCATAATCCAAACCCCTCATCTCCGGTATCAACCTGGTGAACCTTCTCTGCACTCCCTCCAATGCCAATATATCCTTCCTCAAAAAAGGGGACCAATACTGCACACAGTATTCCAGCTGCGGCCTCACCAATGCCCTGTACAGGTGCATCAAGACATCCCTGCTTTTATATTCTATCCCCTTCGCAATATAGGCCAACATCCCATTTGCCTTCTTGATCACCTGTTGTACCTGCAGACTGGGCTTTTGCGTCTCATGCACAAGGACCCCCAGGTCCCTTTGCACGGTAGCATGTTTTAATTTGTTTCCATTGAGATAGTAATCCCATTTGTTATTATTTCCTCCAAAGTGTATAACCTCGCATTTCTCAACGTTATACTCCATTTGCCATATCCTCGCCCACTCACTCAGCCTGTCCAAATCTCTCTGCAGATCTTCTCCGTCCTCCACACGATTCACTTTTCCACTTATCTTTGTGTCGTCTGCAAACTTCGTTACCCTACACTCCGTCCCCTCCTCCAGATCATCTATATAAATGGTAAATAGTTGCGGCCCGAGTACCGATCCCTGCGGCACGCCACTAGTTACCTTCCTCCAACCGGAAAAACACCCATTTATTCCGACTCTTTGCTTCCTGTCGGATAGCCAGTCCCCAATCCACTTTAACACACTACCCCCAACTCCGTGTGCCCTAATCTTCTTCAGTAGCCTTTTATGGGGCACCTTATCAAACGCCTTTTGGAAATCCAAAAACACCGCATCCACCGGTTCTCCTCCATCAACCGCCCTAGTCACATCTTCATAAAAATCCAACATGTTCGTCAAGCACGACTTTCCCCTCATGAATCCATGCTGCGTCTGATTGATCGAACCATTTCTATCCAGATGCCCTGCTATCTCCTCTTTAATAATGGATTCCAGCATTTTCCCTACTACAGACGTTAAGCTGACCGGCCTATAGTTACCCGCCTTTTGTCTCCTTCCTTTTTTAAACAGCGGCGTAACATTAGCCGTTTTCCAATCAACCGGCAAGTTGATTGGAAAATAATAAATTTATTTATTTATTAAAATTTCCCAAGTCATTGCTGAAGAAACCTCCTAAGAAATCCTCACCGTGCCAGGAACAGACAGTGGCATAGTGGTTAGCACTTCTGCCTCACAGTGCCAGGGACCCGGGCTCGATTCCCCGCTTGGGTCACATCTGTGTGGAGTTTGCACAATCTCCACATGTCTGCATGGGATTTCTTCTGGTTCTCGGTTTCTTCCCACAGTCCAAAGACATGCTGGTTAGGTACATTTGCTATTTTGAATTCTCCCTCAGTGTACCTGAACAGGTACCGGAGTGTGGCGACTAGGGGATTTTCACAGTAACTTCATTGCAGTGTTAATATAGTCTACTTGTGACAATAATAAAGAAACTTTAAAACTTAAACTCTGAATCCACTGTTATCACAACCACACCATCCTTTAGGCTTTGATAGTGTGCACAACCTATTTTTCCCCTTTCCTTCCTGACATCTTTTGTTTGCCATTCTTTAGGCGTTGCTGTGGATGTGAAAGAGACTCCAGGATGGTATGTTGCCTCCCTGGTGCCAGGGTCCAGGATATCTCTGAACGGACAGAAAGCATTCTGAAGGGAGAGGGTGAACAGCCAGAGGTCGTGGTACATATTGGTGCTAACGACATAGGCAGGAAGAGTGATGAGGTCCTGCAGCAGCAGTTTAGGGAGTTAGGTAGAAAGTTAAAAAGCAGGACTTCTAGGGTTGTAATCTCAGGATTACTCCCTGTGCCACGTGCTAGTGAGGCTAGGAATAGGCACGTGGCTAAACAGCTGGTGTAGGAGGGAGGGTTTCCGATATCTGGACCATTGGGGACTCCTCCGGGGCAGATGGGACCTGTACAAGAAGGACAGGTTGCATCTAAACTGGAGGGGCACAAATATTCTGGGCGGGAGGTTTGCTAGTGTCACACGGGAGGATTTAAACTAGTTTGGCAGGGGGGTGGGACCCAAAGCAAAGGTGAATTAGCTGAAGGGGAACGAGGGAGTAGGGCTGGTAAGACTCAGAGAAACAGCAGGCAGGGTGGGATTGCAAATCAGAGAGGGTCTGGTGGACTGAAGTGCATTTGTTTCAATGTGAGAAGTGTAACAGGTAAGGCAGATGAACTTAGAGCTTGGATTAGTACTAGAAACTATGATGTAGTTGCCATTACAGAGACTTGGTTAAGGGAAGAACAGGATTGGCAGCTTAACATTCCAGGATACAGATGTTACAGGCGTGATCGAGGGGAATGTAAAAGGGGTGGGGGAGTTGCACTACTGGTTAAGGAGAATATCACAGCTGTGCTGTTGGAGGACACCTCGGAGGGCTCATACAGCGAGGCAATATGGGTAGAGCTCAGGAATAGGAAAAGTGTAGTCACAATGTTGGGGGTTTACTTATAGGCCACCCAACTGCCAGCGGGAGATTGAGGAACAGATATATAGGCAGATTTTGGCAAGGTGTAAAAGTAACAGGGTTCTTGTGGTGGGAGATTTTAATTTCCCCTATATTGACTGGGACTCACTTGGTGCTAGGGGCATGGATGGGGCAGAGTTTGTAAGGAGCATCCAGGAGGGCTTCCTGAAACAGTATGTAGATAGTCCAACTAGGGAAGGGGCCATACTGGACCTGGTATTGGGGAATGAGCCGGCCAGGTGGTCGATGTTTCAGTAGGGGAGCAGCTCGTGAACAGTGACCACAATTCAGTAAGCTTTAAGGTACAGATGGATAAAGATAAGTGTAGTCCTCAAGTTAAGGTGCTAAATTGGGGGAAGGCTAATTACAACAATATAAGGCAGGAACTGAAGAATGTAGATTGGGGGCAGATGTTTGAGGGCAAATCAACATCTGGCATGTGAGAGGCTTTCAAGTGTAAATTGATAGGGATTCAGGATAGGCACATTCTTGTAAGGGTGAAGGATAAGTATGGCAAGTTTTGGGAACCTTGGATAACGAGATATATTGTGAGCCTAGTCAAAGAGAAAAAGGAAGCATTTGTCAAGCTAGGAGGCTGGGAACACACGAAGCAAGTGTGGAATACAAGGAAAGTAGAAAGAAACTTAAGCAAGGAGTAAGATCGAAAAGGGGTCATGAAAAAGCATTGGCCAGCAGGATTAAGGAAAATCCCAAGGCTTTTTACACATATATAAAGAGCAAGAGGGTAGCCAGGGAGAGGGTTGGCCCACTCAAGGACAAGGGAGGGAATCTATGTGTGGAGCCAGAGGAAATGGGCGAGGTATTAAATGAGTACTTTGCATCAGCATTCACCAAAGAGAAGGACTTGGTGGATGATGAGTCTGGGAAAGGATGTGTAGATAGTTTGAGTCATGTTGAGATCAAAAAGGAGGAGGTATTGGGGTTCTTGAGAAACATCAAGGTAGACAAGTCTCCAGGGCCAGATGGGATATACCCCAGAATACTGAGAGAGGCAAGAGAGGAAATTACTGGGGCCTTGAAAGAAATCTTTGTATCCTCACTGGCTACAGGGGAGGTCCCAGAGGATTGGAGAATAGCCAATGTTGTTCCTTTGTTTAAGAAGGGTAGCAAGAAAAGTCCAGGTAATTACAGATCGGTGAGCCTTACATCAGTGGTAGGGAAATTATTGGAGAGGATTCTTTGAGACAGGATTTATTCCCACTTGGAAATAAGTGGATGTAATTTTGTGAAGGGGAGGTCTCACAAACTTGATCTAGTTTTTCGAGGAAGTGACGAAGATGATTGATGAGGGTAGGGCAGTGGATGTTGTCTACATGGACTTCAGTAAGGCCTTTGACAAGGTCCCTCATGGCAGATTGCTGCAGAAGGTGAAGTCGCATGGGATCAGAGGTGAGCTGGCAAGGTGAATACAAAACTGGCTCGGTCAAAGAAGACAGAGGGTAGCAGTGGAAGGGTGCGTTTCTGAATGGAGGGCTGTGACAAGTGGTGTTCCTCAAGGATCAGTGCTGGGACCTTTGCTGTTTGTAATATATATAAATGATTTGGAGGAAAATGTTTAGTAAGTTTGCGAATGACACAAAGGTTGGTGGATTTGCGGATAGCGATGAGGACCATCAGAGGATACAGCAGGATATAGATCAGTTGGAGACTTGGGCGGAGAGATGGCAGATGGAGTTTAATCCAGACAAATGTGAGGTAATGCATTTTGGAAGGTCTAATACAGATAGGAAATATACAGTAAATGGCAGAACCCTTAGGAGTATTGATAGGCAAAGGGATCTGGGTGTACAGGTACACAGGTCACTGAAAGTGGCAATGCAGGTGGAGAAGGTAGTCAAGAAGGCATGCGGCATGCTTGCCTTCATTGGCCGAGGTATTGAGTTTAAAAATTGGCAAGTCATGTTGATGCTTTATAGAACCTTAGTGAGGCCGCACTTGGAATATAGTGTTCAATTCTGGTCGCCACACTACCAGGAGGATGTGGAGGCTTTGGAGAGGGTACAGAAAAGCTTTACCAGGATGTTGCCTGGTACGGAGGGCATTAGCTATGAGGAGACATTGGAGAAACTTGGTTTGTTCTCACCGGAGCGACGGAGGTTGAGGGGAGACCTGATAGAAGTCTACAAGATTATGAGAGGCATGGACAGAGTGGATAGTCAGAAGCTTTTTCCCAGGGTGGAAGAGTCAATTACTAGGGGGCATAGGTTTAAGGTGCGAGGGGCAAGTTTTAAAAGAGATGTATGAGGCAGACTTTTTACACAGAGAGTGGTGGGTGCCTGAAACTCGTTGCCGGGGGAGGTAGTGGAAGCGGATACGGTCGTGACTTTTAAGGGGCATCTTGACAAGTACATGAATGAGATGGGAATAGAGGGATATGGTTCCCGGAAGCGTAGGGGGTTTTAGTTAAGTCAGGCAGCATGGTCGGTACGGGCTTGGAGGGCCGAAGTGCCTGTTCCTGTGCTGTAATTTTCTTTGTTCTTTTATTTCCAAGCACCTTGTCTATCACCCATCGAGAACAGTCTATTACCAAGGTTCTTTTGGCACCTTGCAATTCTTCATGCAATTTCAGCAAAAAAAACTTTCCAGGTGCTTCCACACTTCATCTCAATACTGCTACATTCAAAGTCCACGGCTAGACACCACCTCCTTCTCTGTGGACCCACACTTCTGGGCCCCATAAATTCATGCCTTTACCATGACTAATCCACCTAACCTACACATCCTTGGACACTAAGGGGCAATTTATCATGGCCAATCCACCTAACCTTTGGACTGTCAGAGGAAACCCGAGCACCTGAAGGAAACCCACGCAGACACAGGAAAAACACGCAAACTCCACACAGACAGTGACCCAAGGCTGGAATTGAACCCAGGTCCCTGGCACTGTGAGGCGGCAATGCTAGCTATTGTGCCACCGTGCTGTCCTGAAGAAAAATAAACTGTGGAATTGATAGATACATACAGAGCAGTTATAATTAAAAAATGAAAGTAGAATGAGTCTACCCTGAGAGAGAAGGTGAGCACATTAATTCTCATGCATTATCCATTTTTTGAACACTGAGCCTGTTGAGCACTGTTCAGTTCTCTGACCACATTATGAGACTATGAGGCCTTGATGAAAATGGATGGATAATCACAGGCTACATATCTAGTTTTCCACAATGTATTTCAATAGACACCAGATTGTATTATGAAGCACACATGCAGTTGGTACTGAACTTGACCTCAGACCCAATTGCCTGATAAAGCAAGCACCATTACCCAGTGGTCCTATGTGTGCAAAACATTGCAATACTGACTTTTATATGACCACATCGAGCATAAATTTCTTGAAGGGACAGTATTCCCAGATGTTTCTTTTTCCCCTGTAGTCGACCATAACATCTTATTTGGATCTGGAGGCTGAACAAATAAAACATTATTTATTTTTTCTACCTTGCGGGTATATAGTCCCTGGTTATAACTGATGAACACTGTTTCATCAGTTCTCTGAGTTCAACAAAGTGAAACCCAGGTAAACCTTTAAAATCACTCAAATTTTGCTGCTGGCATCAGTTTTCTTTTACAGTCGCACAACGTTTCTGACTTTAGCCTGTGACGTCAATCATAGCTGATCGTCGATCAGTGTTGTACTCGTTATCATACATTCCGTGCATAATTATTAATTAAATATAATTAAATTTGATTTGACACAGCTTGCAGTACTGCGTACTTTTATTCTGACTCATGGTGCTGAGTATAAAGTAATGCAGTTATTGTTTAGAGTTGCCAGGCATCCTCTAATTTGTCATTTGCCTCGGGCTCCAGATAAGCAAAAGTCAGCATGACATAGACTATTTTTCAAAGCAGGTGTTTATCTTCAGGTCAAATGGTTATTTAAACTAAACATCAATGGTAACTCAGCAGCAACGGCATGGACCAAAGAGAGAAAAAATAGCCAGGGTCCTACATCTGATCACTAACAGTAAAGCCACTGTAACAGTGTTTGGATGCTGGTTGAGAACAGAATTTAGTGTGACAGTCAGAGAATCATAGGTAATTCAATGCAAGAAGAGGCCATATTGCTCATACTTTTTTATACATTAGTCATTCATGGGATGTGGACTTCTGGTTTCCATCCCTAATTACCTTTGAGAAGGTGGTTGTGATCTGTCTTCATGAACTGTTGCAGTCTATATAGTGTAGGCAAGCTCAGAGTACTGTTAGCAAGGGAATTCCATTATTTTGACCCAAGGACAGTGAAGGAGCAGTGATATACTCCCAAGTCAGGATGGTGTATCGCTTCAATTATATTAGATTTTGAGGGAGCTCAACAGGGTAGACAGCGAGAATATGTTTTTCCTTGTGGGAGACTTTAGAGCCAGTAAACACAAATTAAAAATAAGGCATCTCCCTCATTAAAATGGAAATGAAGAGGAATTTCTTCTCTTTTTGGGTCTTCTTCTTTGGAATTCTCTTTCTCAGAGAGCATTGAATATATTCAAAGCTCAGTTAGTTAGATATTTGATCTATGAAGGAGTCAATAGTTATTGGAAGGGGGTGACAGGCAGGAAAGTGGAGTTAAGACCACAATCAGATGAGCCATGGTATTATTGCATGGTGGAGCAGCCTTGATGTACTGAATGGCCTCTTACTGCTCTAATTTGTTATGTACTTATGAACTTTTAAGTGGTGGTATTCTAATGCCTCTGCTATCCTTGTTCTTTTGGATGGTAAAGGTAATGAGTTTGGAAGGTGTTGGCTAAGGAGGTTTGGTGAGTTTTGGTACTGCATCTTTTTCAATGATAAACATTGCTGCCACAATGTGCTAGTGGTGGAAGGAATTGGATGGGGTGCCGCTCAAGCTTTATTCTGTATGGTGTTGAACTTCCTCAGTATTATTGGAGCCACACTCATCTAGGCAAATTGAAAGTATTCCATAAAATTCTTCACTTGTGCCTTTTAGATAGTTGCAATCTTTGGGCTATCAAGTGTGAATTACCACTGCTGAACTGTCAGCCTCCGGTCTGCACTTGTATCTACAGTATTTATATTGTTGGTCCAGTTAAGTTCCTTGTCAGTGATTACCCCCATGATGTTGATAGTGAGGAATGCAACAATGGTAATGCCATTGAAAATCAAGCAAAAAAGATGGTCAGATTTTCTCCTGTTGGAGATGGTCATTGCCTGGCACAATTGTTACTTCCAACTTATCAGTTTAAGCCTACATGTTGTCCTGGTCCTGCTGCATGTGAGCACAAACAGATTCAGTTCCGTGGAGTTGTGAATGGAATTGAACAAAATGCAGTTTCAGTTTGCAATTATTGGCAAACATTTTCATTTCTGACTTTATGATGGAGGGAAGGTCATTGATGAAAGGGCTCAAGATGTTTAAATCTAGGACACGACTCAGAGGAATTCCTGTTTTGATGCTCTGGAGCTGAGATGATGGCTTCCATCAAACACAACAATCTTTCGTTGTGCTTGATATGACTGCCATTAGTGAGTTTTCCCCCTGGTTCTCATTGACTTTAATTTTGCCAAGGTTCTTCAATGCTAAACTTGATCAAATGCTGACTTGATGTTAAGGGCAGTTACTTTCAACTCGCCTCTGAAATTCAGCTCTTTTGTCCACAGTTGTACTAAACCTGTAATGACATCTGGAACAAGCCCTGACAGATCCAAACTGAGCATCGATGAGCACGTTATTGCTGATGAAGTACTGCTTAATAGAATTGTCAGTGACACCTTCCATCCCTTTGCTGATCAAAAGTAGACTTAATGGGGGATTAATTGGCCCTATTGGATTTCTCTTGCTTTTTGTGGACAGGACATAACTGGCAATTTCCCATATTGTCAGGTATGCACCAGTGTTGCAAATGTATTGGAAGAGCTTCGCTAGGGAAATGGCTAGTTATTGAGCACATGTCTTCAGTACTACATCTAGGATATTGTCAGGATCTGTAGCCTTTGTGGTGTCCAGTGCCATCAGCCATTTCTTAATATCACGTAAAGTGAATCGAATTAGTGGCATTCGTGATCCTGGGGGCCTCAGGAAGAGGCAAAGATGAATCATCCACTTGGCACTGCTGGTTGAAATTTGTTGGAAATGCTTCAGTCTTGTCTTTTGCACTGACATGCTGGGCTTCCCCATCATTAATGATTGGGGTGTTTGTTCAGCCTCCTCCTCCATTTAGTTGTTTAGTCACCACCATTCACAACTGGATGTAGCATGATTGCAGAGCTTTAATCTATTGGTTGTGGGATTGCTTTGTTCTATCACATGCTGCATCACCTTTTTAGCATCCATGTAATTCCTTGTTGTGGCTTCATTGAACCAGGGTTGATCACTTGAAGGTAATAGTAGAATGAGGGATATGCTGGGCAATGAGGTTACAGATTGTAGTTGAGTACAATTTTGTTGTTGCCAATGGCCCGCAGTGCCTTGTGAATGGCTAGTTTTGAGCTTTTAAAGTTTAAAGTTTATTTATTAGTGTCACAAGTAGGCTTACATTAACACTGCAATAAAGTTTCTGTGAAAATCCACTAGTTGCCACACTCTGGCGTCTGTTCGGGTACACTGAGGGAGAATTTAGCACAGCAAATGCACCTAACCAGCACATCTTTCGGACTGTGGGAGGAAACCTACGCCGACCCGGGGAGAACTCCGCATAGACAGTGACCCAAGCTGGGAATCGAACCCGGGTCCCTGGTGCTGTGAGGCAGCAGTGCTCACCATTGTGTGTCGCTCTGGAGGAATACTGATTCATCAGCTGAGGTGGTATTGGGGGGAGGGACGGCGGGGGCGGGGGGGTGGAAGTTGACGATTATCTGCAGGAGGTATCCTTGTCCATGTTTGACCTGCTGCCATGAGACTTCATGGGATCTGCAGTCAATGCTGAATATTTCCAGGGCAACTCACTGATTCTGTACATCATTGTGTGGCTCTGTCCATCTGGTGGAAAAGTGCATATTGGGGATGGCAGAGGAGTCTGGAACTTTGGCTATCAATATGATTTGGTCAGCATGACTATGTTGGTCTATTGCTTGGCTAGTCTGTGAAACAGCTTTCCCAATTTTGGCACAATCCTAGACGTTCGTGAGAAGAATTATTTTATTAATTAATTTAATTTAATTTCTGGGAATTAGTCTATGCCTCTGGCTTACTAGTCCAGGAACATTACCACTATGCTGCCATTCTATTCCTGCCTGGGCCACCTTCACATAGGAGTTATTGTTCTAATCCATTTTTTCTTTTCCCCTACTATCTAATATTATCCTCCTCAATTTCTTATCAATTTCCTTTTTAATTATCATTTGTGTTAACATTTCATATTCCAGTAACTCTGCATGAAACTATTTCTTTCAACTTTATCCTTTATGATCTTACTACTTGTAATGTAGTAATTTCTGCTTATTAATGATAACATCATGTCAGAGAGGGTGGAGCTGAAGCAGAAAACTCACAACACGAGAAAATCCTGCTTCCCCAGACCAACCTAAGACTGGAGTCCAAAACACTGAGTCAGATGAGATGCACCAATAGCTTTTTTAAAATAGGCACGGTGGTGCAGTGGTTAGCACTGCTGCCTCACAGTGCCAGGGACCTGACTTCAGTTCCGGCCTCAGGTCACTATCTGTGTAGAGTTTGCATGTTCTCCCCGTGTCTGCGTGGGTTTCCTCCGGGTGCTCTGGTTTCCTCCCACAGTCCAAAGATGTGTGGGTTAGGTTGATTGGCCATGCTAAATTGACCCTAGTGTCAGGGGAATAGCAGGGTAAATATGTGGGGTTACGGAAATGGAACCTGGATGGGATTGTGGTTGGTGCAGATTCGATGGGCCAAATGGCTTCCTTCTGCACTATAGGGATTCTATGATTCTATGGAGTCCAAAACACTGAATCAGATGAGATATACCAATCGCTTTTTTACTTATTAAAATCACCATTTAATTATATGTATAATTTACAAATTTTGATTTGGATAGGGTCTACTGTGACCATCTTCTTAAATGCAGAAAAACTATTGAGGTCGAAATCTTATCACCGTTCACACCAGCAGGATCTTTCCATCCCGCTGCAGTGAATGGAGGTTTGGCTGGCTGTCAAATTCTCCGACCTCACTGCAGCAGGAGCGTGGCATGAACCACCGGTAATATTGTGCCCACTGGCTGTAATTAACTGTTGTACAGAATTTGTAGTAATTCCCTAATGCCACTGGAGTGTGAGAAGATACTACATAAATGCAAGTTCATACTTTTACCCAGATTTTGCTGCTTCCTAGGTCCATTATTTCATTGGCTTTCTCTCATCACCATTCTTCATGTATGAGCTCGGATTGTGTGCTAACAGGCTACAAGCAGCATTGCAGTTGAGATTAGTCCTATTATCACCAGATAATCCTTACGTTCACTTCCTAGATCCTGTCCCCGAACAATAATCATGAGGAACAATGTAGACAATCCTTTTGTTCCATTCTGGGAACTTTGAGGCTGATAGTTCTTATCTTTGTGTGAAACATAAACTTCTGCAGAGTGCTAATCTCCATCAGATTGCCATTCTCGACAGACTTACCCTCGCTGAAATTTCATAGCTTCTGTATCGCCTAACATTCCACATTCAGGCTGGGAGAGACAGGCGCTGTGCAGCGCACTCCTGGCAGCATCAGCGTGGAATAACTGGGGCATAGTTAAGGGACAAGGGAGCAGGTGAGTTTAAATGGTAAGTGGTTTACCAGGTGGTGAAGGGATTGGTCAGTCCAGGAGGGGGGTAGGACTGAAGCCAGAGAGGGGGCTTTGGAAAGGGAGGGAGCAGACTGGAGCTGGAGGAGTTCAGACCAGAAAGGGGTCGGAGCCCAGGGGATGGGGGAGGTGTCAGTTCAGAGAGGGGAGGTCGAACTGGAGAGAGGCGGGCAGTGGTGTGGCAGGTCTGGGTGTTTAGATAGTCACTCTGGAGGTAGAAGTGTTTTTTCCCCTTTTAACTCTTTCAGAGTAACTAACAGGGTAAAATTGGCAAAAAAATCTGAAGTTAGCAATTTAGATCGCTTCTGTCAGATGGTTCCTAGCCCAGCGCAATTATCCAAAGGAAGTTAGCACTTCTGGTCAATTGCCAGGTGAACCTTACGAGAGAACTTCCTGGAGGGATTCTCCAGTGATTTGAGAGTTACCCCTCAAATTGGATGTTGGGGAACCCAGAAGTATATTAAATTGCATTTGGGTGTTGCATCAGTCCTAATTACAACAATCTTTGATTCTACCTTTCTTCAATTTCATACCTTAAGCACCAAGTTCAAAGCCTTTTTATTTGTTCTTACTAAGGTTCTGTTAATATTGTGTGCACAGAATTCAATGTTGCCACTTAATCAGAATAATTTAGTGGATTAAAAGTTAGAAGTGTCCCTTTCAAAAAAACAGAAACATTAAAATAAAGCTTAGGAGTAAATTATGTAAAGGATAACAGCTGGTGGTGAGGTACATATAAAGCACAGACATCTAGTAGTTAATTACATGTGACAAAAGATATCTGGCAGTAAGTTATACAAGAAGTAATTCTATCAAACAGCTTTGATAACATCATAAATGATGCTTAAGCAGTTTATGAAGATAAGCAAAATCCTGTCTTTGAATTATTGTCTTAAATTCAGTGCAGCCACTGAACTGTTACTTTTGAATAGTGTCCTTTGGCTTTCTTACCTTTTCTTATTATTATTCTGCAGGCATGGTGAGTGAGGCAAAGGTAATGTGATTTAGGTTAAAGTGTAACAGAGCTGTTACTTATGTAGGACATGAAGTTAAATGGCATCAAATTACTGCCTCACAAGTCATTTTTCATTAGCAGCAGATTACCAAAAAACAAACTGCACAGTTTATGTGATAATACTTAAAATATAATGTGTACAGTATAACTCTATAATCTATATCAAATGTTTAAACATCACATTGTAATATTTACTTTAGTATTATGAACCACTTCGCTCCTGATTTGATTGCCATTGTGAGATTTAGGATTCAGATCTCAAAGGCATGTGTTAGGATTTACAACTTTACCCAGTACAAATCAGTAGTTAATAATTATACCTTTAAAGTCATGATTTTACACGTATGATACTATGCAGGCAATTTTTAACCTAACCAACCCGCTGAGAACAAAGTGAGTTTCAAACTTCCTTTGTGTGTAGAAGTTCTTCCTAATTTTAAGCCGAAAAAGGTTTGGCTCTATTTTTTACACTATGCTCCCTATGACTTATTCCTGTTCCTATGTTCCCAAGGAGGTTTAAACTTAAAGTTAGGGCTAGGTCATCAAGGAGAAAAATCAGGAAGGTTTTTTTTATAAAAGGGTAGTAGAAATTTGGAATTTTCTCCTCCAAAAGGTTGTGGATGCTGGTTCATTTGAAATTTTCAAGACTGAGATGAGCAAATTTTTATTAGGTTAGGAGACAGGTTGAAGGCATGTAAATAGGTTTGAGGTACCAATCAGTCATAATTTATTTCACAATCTCAACAGGCACAAGGGGCTGAATAGCCCTATTCCTATGTCCCATCATTTTGCTATTGACTTGGAGTGAACCAATGAGGCATATATTTGTTTGGGTTTGTCCTGCTTTTCATGGGTAGCCATGATGTGGAGATGCCGGCGTTGGACTGGGGTAAGCACAGTAACAAGTCTCACAACACCAGGTTAGAGTCCAACAGGTTTATTTGGTAGCACAAGCCACAAGCTTTCGGTTTTCGGTATCTTGTCTGCTTTCTTGCATCTTTGTAGAAACTTGATGTCCGTGTCGATATGCGCGATCTTCTTGGAGGTCCTCTCCACTTGGAGCCGGCAGTTTGCGGTGTGCTACCAAATAAACCTGTTGGACTTTAACCTGGTGTTGTGAGACTTCTTTCATGGGTAGGACATACCTGGGCAATTTTCCATATTGTCAGATCGAGATGTTAGTGTTGGAGTTGCACTGGAACAGCTTAGGGGCACAACTAGACATAATATGAGTCATTATTCTCAACAGCTACCAGCTTCAAATGATTAGAATAATAGCTCCTTTGAGAACCATGGATTATTTTTTTCTTAGTTTCCTCTTACTCACATAGCTGCAATCTGAGTTTCATGATATGCTGATTCCTTGATAAATATGGTTCACTTGATGATTTAGAATTCATGCATATATCTAGCCCTATGGATCAGCTTAATTAACAAAACAATGATTTTGCATGGGGCAAGATACACATGCAAATTGAGAGCTGGTTTTGATGTCATTTCTATATAATTTCAGCAGGAAAGCGCATTATCATGGCAACCCAGAAGCTTAAAGTGATCTCAGATACTTTTTCTCCTGTAAATTATTATAGTATCACCGGGAAAGAAATGATTAGAACTGGAATTTAGTCATTGTTTAAATCCCAAAAGGAATCATTATAGTGAAGGATATATTTCTTGCACTGGTAGTAACCTTCAGATGGATCTCCAGACAGGAGGGATCCAGGACTGTGTAGCCTCAGGCATAGCAATGACAGCTCAGAAGCTCATAAGTTCGGTATTTGTATTATCTGTTAAATAATTCACAACCATGCACTGCATGAACTGACCTGCTAAATAATCCATCCAAGGCTAAGTCATTAATTGTTATTCTCTGCAAGCTGATTCGTGATCAGTAATGTGTCATGCCAGGTTTTGAGGTGAATTTTGGTGAAGCCTAAAAGAACTCACTATTACAGTCCATCCATTTGAACATATAAATATTGCGATCACTAAGATAGATTTTCAGCTTGTCATATGGACTTGCAGATCAGCCACCTGATGTAGAAATCACCCAATTTCCATTCCATTCTTTAGTTCAATTCAGTAACAAGACAAGATGACATTTGATAATTATCCTATTGAGAACATTTGGTATATCTTGCAATTCTACTGTAGACATCTAAATGGTACTCTTCTGAGCAGCGCGGTGGTACAGTGGTTAGCACTGCTGCCTCACAGCAACAGGGAACCATGTTCGATTCCCGGTTTGGGTGACTGTGCGGAGTCTGTACATTCTCCCTTTGTCTGCGTGGGTTTCCTCCCTATACTCTGGTTTCCTCCTACAGTCCAAAAAGATGCGCTGGTTAGGTGCATTGGCCATGCATAAATTCTCCCTCAGTGTACCCGAACAGGTGCCAGAGTGTAGTGACTAGGGGAATTTCACAGTAACCTCATTGCAGTGTTGATATAAGCCTACTTGTGACAATAATAAATAAACTTTAAACTGATACAATGCGAGTTTCTGATCAGAGCCAAGCAATTGGGGAGCCAATAACTGTGGGTAAAAGCACTGTCAAGTACAGTGCCAATTATACAGCACCTTAAGATAAATGTCCAATTCCCAGGTGGGGGCATGCTATGTGACAGAGAGGCTGAAAAGATGGGAAAAGTGAGAAAGCATTCACCTGGGACATGCTACATGAGGTAGCCATCCATCTTGAAGGATGATGGTCTAAGATCCAAAGTAGTTCAGTTATTTTGCCATTTTGCAAATAACTGAATGGATGAAGAGTCCAATTCTTGAGCAACAATTCTTGACACAATTTATTTTTATTCATTTATGCAGTGGAAGCATTGCTAGCTAGGCAACATTTGTTGCCCATCGCCAATAGCTCTTGAGAAGGTGTGATGAACCGCTTTCTTGGACCACAGCAATCAATGTGATATGGTATGTCCACAGCACTGTTAAGATGGCTCCAGATTTTTGATTCAAAGTTTGAAGTTTACTTATTAGTGTCACAAGTAAGCTTACATCAACACTGCATTGAAGTTACAGTGAAAATCCCCTAGTCACCACACTCCGGTGCCTGTTCGGGTATACTGAGGGAGAATTTAGCATGGCCAATGCACCCAATCTGCACGTTTTTTTGGACTGTGGGAGAAAACCGGAGCACCTGGAGGAAACCCAGGCAGAGACGGGGAGAACGTGCAGAATCCGGACAGACAGTCACCCAAGCCGAAAATAGAACCTGGGTCCCTGGCGCTGTGGGGCAACAGTGCTAACCACTGTGCCACATCAGCGGACATCCCCACTTCTGACCTTATGATGGAGGGAAGATCAATGATGAAGCAGCTGAAGATTGCTGGTCTAGGTCACTAACCTGAGGAACTCCTGCAGCGATTTCCCAAAAATGAGATAATTGACTTTTAATAACTATAACCACCTTCCTTTGCACTCCAGCCAGTGGAGAGATTTCCTCCAGTGACTTAAATTTTGCCAAGGATCCATGATGTCACGATCAAACGTTGCCTTGATGTTAAGGACAGTCATAATCACCTCACCTCTTATGTCCATGTTTGGATCAAAGATGCAATGAGCCCAGGAATCAAGTGACCTTGGTTGAACCCAAACTGAGGGTCAGTGAGCAATTACACTTTTCATCGCTTTTATGCTCAAGAGGATAATGATGGGGCAGTAATTGGCCAGATTGGATTTGTTTTGTATTTTGTGGATAGGACATACCCGGCCAATTTTTCACATTGTTGGATTGTTAGATATAAGTGTTGTGGCTATACTGGAACAACTTAGCAAGGAGATGTATGGTGACTGGTTCTGGAGCACAAGTCTTCTGTACTATTGCTGGAATATTGTCCGGGCCCATAGCTTTTGCAGTATCCAGTGCCCTCAGCCATTTCTTGATATCACGTGAAGTAAATTGAATTGGCTGAATCTGTGATGCTGGGAACTTCAGTCGGAGGGTAAGATGGATCATTAATTCAGTGCTTCTGGCTCAAAATGGTCGCAAATGTTTCAACCTTGGGTAGGATTCTCTGATCTCATCTATGGCCGTCCCGCTGCCAACAAGAATGGAGAATTTGATACTCAGCCATATTATCTTATATCCACAAGATATACTGCAGCAACACACCAAGATTTCTTTCACAGCAACCCCCATACCTGCAAACTCTATTTTCTAGAAGGACCAGGGTAACAGGTGTATGAGAACATCACTGCCTCTGTCTTTTCCTCCAGTCGCATAACATATTGACTTCAAATATATTGCTGTTCCTTCATTACATTGGACCAAAATCTGAGAACCCCCTCCTGAACAATACTATGGGAGTACCCATACTACAAGGACTGCAGCAGTTCAAGAAGGCAATTGCCTTCTGAAAGGCAATTAGGGATGGGCAATAAACATTGGCCTTGCTGGTGATACAAATATCCCATGAATGAATGAAAAAAGGGGAAGATAGTGCATGGAAAGAAAGTTTCTAGAGCAGCAGTCAGAATATCAATGGCCAAGACACCCCAAAGAATTCAGGACAAAGAAACATGTTCTTTTTCTTTCAGAATTTGGCTGAGCAGATCAATGCCAAAAGCATCATTTCTGTCACATGGCTACAGTGCAAAAAAAAAGAATGACCTTATCAGAATTGCCCAAGTTCTTAAATAAAAACAGAAAAAGCACTGGAGAAAGTCAGCCAGTCTGGCAGCATCTGTGCAGAGAGAAACAGATTTAGGGTGGAATTTTCTCATCCCACCCGCCACAAGAATTGTAGCGAGTGGGACAGGACCTTACAAATATGACTCTTTTTCAGAAATTGTCATAAAAGAGTCATATCAGACTCCAAACATTAACTCTCTTTCCGCAGATGCTGCCAGACCGACTGAATTTTTTCCAGCAGTTTCTTTTTTTATTTCATATCTCCAGCATCCACAGTATTTTGCCTTTATAATACCAATTTCCATATTTTGAATAGAGCCTAGTAACACAATACTTATTCCCTAGCACCACCAATCCTTTCGGCTCTTCCCAGGATCATTACACCAGCCTCTCATTCAGACAGAATGGTTTGCCACACCTCCTTAATCTTACACTCAAATACTGAATGCTTGCTACTGTCCACAAAACACTTCTGTCTTTACCAATATTTATCTTCCAATCAACATTGCTAAAACCAATTATCCAGTTATTTTTCTGACTATTGTTTGTGAGACCTCACATTGCACAAATTGGCTGTTATTTTTCATGCACTCCAAAAACATCTCATTCCGCGCCCGATGGGCACCGCAGGGGCTGGGGTGCATTATAGACCCCGATAATCACATTATGATTTGATGTTTTAAGTTTCCTTTGCACTTTGTTTCTGTTCGGGCTGTTCTCCCTCCTTTTGGGGAGCTGCCCCTTTTACTTTGTCCCTGAGTTCATTTGAGTTGTTTTATTTGATTTGTCCTAAAAGACAAAAAGAAACCATCTCATTGGCTGGAAAGCACTTTGGGAATTCCAGAGGTGGTGAAAGTCTTTATTCTATTGTTTGAACTGGAATGAATTTCACATTTCTGGGCTTTTATTCTTCACAATGTAGACTTTCTTTCATCCAGTGATTTCTCTTCCTGCACACACATGCTGCTACTTAAGCTCCACATGAATACTATACTGTTTTACTCTTCTTCAATTGCCTTTCAATGGGTGGACAAAGTCATTCCCCTTGTTGCAGGACAAGCTGGTGCATAATTTAGAAGGGAAACTGCAAGAACTGAAGGAAGTACAGCCACCTTAAACCCACATTCCAAATATGATTCTAATATTGACATTTAATTTTGGAGATTAAGAGGCTGGAGGCAATGCACAGCAGGGGATTTGGCTATTTTTTTATATTGGGGAGGGAAGACTTTGAATGTCGATGGAGGTTGCTGCAGGCGTTTACTGTGCAGGCCTTAGAGACAGTTGTTGGATATTATCATAGAATCATAGAAGAATCATAGAAACCCTACAGTGCAGAAGGAGGCCATTCGGCCCATCGAGTCTGCACCGACCACAATCCCACCCAGGCCCTACCCCCACATATTTACCCGCTAATCCCTCTAACCTACACATCCCAGGACTCTAAGGGGCAATTTTTAACCTGGCCAATCAACCTAACCTGCACATCTTTGGACTCTTCTCATCTTGGATAATCCTTCTAGTCCCAACACCATTGATAGTGGTTACTTCCCTAAAGCAGGGCTTTATAGTTAAGGGTGTATCTTCAAAATCTATGTATTGTTAAGTTTGATTTATTGTCACATGTATTTGGATACAGTGAAAAGTATTGTTTCTCGCAGGCTATACAGACAAAACATACTGTTCATAGAGTACAAAGGGAGAAGGAAAGAAGAAAGTGCAGAATATAGTGTTACAGTCACAGCTAGGGTGTAGAGAAAGATCAACTTGGTAGGTTCATTCAAAAGTTAGGTTAGGTGCATTGACCTGAACAGGTGCTGGAATGTAGCGACTGGGGGAATTTCACAGTAACTTCATTGCAATGTGAATGTAAGCCTTACTTGTGACAAATAAACTTTAAATCTGATGGCAGCAGGGAAGAAGCTGTTCTTTAGTCGGTTGGTATGAGTTCTCAGACCTTTACATCTTTTTCCCGACGGAAGAAGGTGGAAGAGAGTATGTCCATGGTGCGTAGGGTCCTTGATTATGCTGGCCACTTTCCCGATGTGGAGATGCCGGCGTTGGACTGGGGTAAACACAGTAAGAAGTTTAACAACACCAGGTTAAAGTCCAACAGGTTTATTTGGTAGCAAAAGCCACACAAGCTTTCGGAGCTCCAAGCCCCTTCTTCAGGTGAGTGGGAATTCTGATCTTCTTGGAGATCCTCTCCACTTGGAGCCGGCAGTTTGTGGTGTCGATGGTAGTCATGATGGAGATAGAGGCAGCAGGAATTGTAGATTAAGTCAATGGATGAGAGGCTGGTTTGTGTGATGGACTCAGCTATGTTCACAACCCTTTGTAGTTTCTTGCGGTCAGAACAGGAGCCACATCAAGCTGTGATACATCTGGAAAGGATGCTTTCTATGGTGCATCTGTAAAAATTAGAGAGAGTAATAGCAAACATGCCCAATTTCCTAAGCCTCCTGAGAATGTAGAGGCACTGGTGGGCTTTCTTAACTATAGCATCATTGTGGAGGGACCAGGACAGGTTGTTGGTGATCTGGACACCGAGGAACTTGAAGCTCTTGCCCATTTCCACTTTACCACTGTTGATGTAGACACGGGACATGTTCTCCACTACACTTTCTGAAGTCAGTCATTATCTTCTTCCTTTTACTGACATTGAGGGAAAGATTACAGTTGTCGCACCATTTCACCAGATTCTCTCTCTTTCCTGTACTCCGTCCACCTTGCCATTGTTTGACATCCGACCCACTACTGTGGAATCATCAGCAAACTTGAAAGTGGAGTTGGAGCGGAATTTGGCCACTCAGTCATGTGTATAAGGAGGAGTATAGTAATGGGCAATCAGGATGCAATCCAATGGAAGTTGATGGTTGCTAATGCCCTCTTAGGGTAAGTGCCTAAAGGACGGGGAGGTGCTACATTGCACCCAGCAGTTTAACGTTTGCAGCTATGAGTTGAAACAGCCACTGAGTCCGGTTAATAAAATGAAGCCTAATTTGACGCACGTTTTTATTTCAAAAGCTCCCTCCATTGAAACGGGGTGGTTTTTTTTGGTTACAAATTTCGCTTTGACTGTTGTTTACACCTGTTTAACATTCTAATCCACACTGATATGATGATTGTTGTTTGTGTCGCAGTTTATATACATGTTACATAAACCTGATCTTGCACAATGTCTCCGTGGCCAAGCCCTGTCGCCATGGTTACTGCTCCTCCAGACCCGCTTTGCGACACCCTGCCGACGCCGGGGTGACTTTGCGACAGTCTGCCGTTCACCGGAAGTGCCGCTTGACGGCAGTTGGCGTTGCCCGGGACCCATGTGGAGGAGCTGAGAGATGGCGGGGAGGATGGAGCAGCAGGGGCAGGAGAAGGGGCTGAGCAGGTGAGAAGGAGCATCTCCCTGTACCCGGGCTTGGTGTGCGCTGACAGCGGCAGGTCACAGCCATTAAACTGAAAAGCTCGGTGAAGCCACACCACCCGGTGACTCAGATGGACTGGGGAGGCCGAAGCGTGCTGCAAAAATGGTTCCACTTTCTGGGATGGAAGTCGGACGCTTCATTTAGTTAGTTTATTCATTAGTCACAAGTAGGCTTACATTAACACTGCAATGAAGTTATTGTGAAAATCCCCTAGTCGCCACACTCCGGTGCCTATTCGGGTAGGTACACTGAGGGAGAATTTAGCATGGCCAATTCCCCTAACATCTTTTGGATTGTGGGAAGAAACCGGAGCACCCGGAGGAAACCCACGGGAAGAACGTGCAAACCCTGCATAGACAGCGACCCAAGCCAGGAATCTGACCTGGGTCTCTGGTGCTGTGAGGTGGTAGTGCTAACCACTGCTGCCCTGTGCCACTGTGCTCCCCCGTGCCGCTGTGCTGACCTACTACTCCTTTATCATGAAATCACCGACTGTGATTATCTTCACAAAGAAAATTACACCTGCTGCAGCCTGGGAAGAGAATCTGATTCCCTGACCCCACAATCAAAAAGTTAATCTGCCTTTCCAACTCTTGACAGAGTCACTGTTTAGTTTAAAAGTGTCACCAGTAGGCTTACATTAATGCTGCAATGAAGTTACTGTGAAAATCCCCTAGTCGCCACACTCTGGTGCCTGTTCGGGTACACTAAGGGAGAATTTGGCACAAAAGCAAAATACTGCGGATGCTGGAATCTGAAACAAAAACAGCAAATGCTGGAAAATCGTAGCAGGTCTGACAGCATCTGTGGGGAGAGAATACAGTAAGAAGTCTAACAACACCAGGTTAAAGTCCAACAGGTTTATTTGGGAGCTCCCAAATAAACCTGTTGGACTTTAACCTGGTGTTGTAAGACTTCTTACTGTGTTTACCCCAGTCCAACACCAGCATCTCCACATCGGGAGAGAATAGAGCCAAAGTTTTGAGTCGAGATGACCCTTCATCAGAGTTGGAGAATTTAGCATAGCCATTGCACCTAACCGGCACAACTATTGGACTGTGGGGGGGGAAACCGGAACACCCGCAGGAAACCTATGCAGACATGGAGAATGTGCAGACTCTGCACAGTGATCCAA
Organism: Mustelus asterias; assembly: GCF_964213995.1. NCBI lineage: Eukaryota > Metazoa > Chordata > Chondrichthyes > Carcharhiniformes > Triakidae > Mustelus > Mustelus asterias. Next base: position 105,871,020 of record NC_135804.1, read on the forward strand.
ACCGGGAATCAAAACTGGGTCTCTGGCGCTGTGAGACAGCAGTGCCAGCCACTCTGCTGCCCCTTTATCTACAGCAGTTTCATTGTATTTTCCCCAGATTTTGAAATACCATACTTTTGAGAGAGTTAAGTGAATAAATAGGGTGGCGCAGTGGTTAGTACTGCTGCCTTACAGCACCGGGGACTTGGGTTCAATTCCAACCTTGGGTCAGTGTGTGTTCTCCCTTTGTCTATGTGGTTTTCCTCCCATAGTTCAAAGATGTGTAGGTTAGATTGATTGACCATGTTAAATTGCCCCTTTTTGTCAGGGGTGGGGGAGCTAGTGAGGGTAAATATTGGTGTTGCAGGAATAGGGATTGTGGTCAATGCAGGCTCAATGGGTTGAATGGCCTCATCTTCATTGTAGGGATTCTATGAATAAGTTGCCAGTCCAGGAATGGGGACAGGGCTGACAAGATACTCTATGAGATTGGTCCTGTGTTCACCTACTGCCTGCACACACGCGTTATATTCAAATAGTGAGATCCAACAGTGGTTGATACAGTCTCCTGTATTGTAAAATTCTGTGTTTAACTTCCATCTATCATTCATTTTACTTCAAAGAAAAGTAAGATATTGTGATTTCATTTAGGGTTGCCACCTGTCTGCTTTCAAATAGAGTAATATGGTTTTTGAATAGGTCATTCAGAACATTCTCGATGTTATATCTATACCAAAGGTCTGTTTGTGAAGTAGTAGTTTGGTATTTGCATTTATTTCTGTGGGCTTTCTGTTTTACAGAAAATAAATGGCAGTTGCAACAGATTTGGACCACTTAAATCTCTTGAACCCTAATTGTGAATTATGTTGTGGATCATTTGCTGTGTTTTTCTTTAAGATGCTAAGCATACATCTAAGCAATATCAAATGGACTTGTTGAGGGTGCTGTCCCTTTGATAAGCAAGCTAGTGTATCTTGACATCATATTGCACTGTTGGATGAAGTGCAGGTGTTTTTTAGTTGCTCTCATTAAGATTGTTCCTTCAATAATTACCACCAGAAAACAAGCCTTCAAGGTATTTGCCAGGGCGGAATTGCTGTATTGCTTGCCTTTATGGTACAAAGTAAGTCATTGTTTTGATATAAGGATACACTGCTTAAGAAATGCAAATATTTTCTGACAATCCGTTGTGCACTCTTAGTGATTGTGTTCAAAAGTCATTGGGTTTTTTTGTGCATGCTCTCACTCCAATTCCTAAATTGTTTGCAGCACATTTCCTGTACTAGCTACTGTTTATATTTTGATGATCAGGTAGCTCGTCCTACCTAATTCAAACATCAATTGCTCCTTATTTCTGTACTCAGTCTTGGGTTCGTTGAACTTCCTCCACTTTAGCATCAAGAAGCACACCATCTTCAGTCCAAACCCTCACGCCACTCTTTTGTCAAGAATTTCTTCCCCTTAGCACTGTCATAGGCTCAACCATTCTATTCACAACCTTTTGACGTTCTTTTCAACCCTGATACAAGTTTCAGACCCCATTTATTCATCACGGAGGCCCTGCCGTCCACCTCTGTGGCACGTTCTCCTTTCATATTTCATGTCCCTCCTCAAAGGATTGCTCAAGCCTTCACTTTCCCTTCCACCACTATCCAAAGCTCCAAGTTGTGAAAATATAGTTATTATTCTGTCCCAGTCACCAAATCTATGTTTTTGCTGACCTGTGTGGTCTAATTGCTGCCTGGCATATTACATGTTAAATCATCATTCTTATCTTTTATTCATCATGTGACCGCCCACCCTGTCTGCAACCTGCTCCAGTTCTATAACCACCCCTTTCAACTATCCACTCCTCTAACCCTGGTGTTCATTGGTTGCCCCCAAGTCCTGGCACTAATCAGCTCCTTAGTATAAATTATGGTGGACGTTTGAAATTTGGCATTCTTGCACTTGTCCTGTAAAATTAAAGATTAAAAGCTTTGACAACATGCCCCTCACTTTTCAGCAATATTCGATTCCTAAATCCTGGAATTCTTCTCCTGTATCTTACTGCTGCCTTTTTCAACAAACGTCATCTAAATTCAACTATGATTAGGATTTTGTATCAGCCATGGTGCTTCTAGTGTGGAAAATATTTTGTTAATGGCTTACTGAAGATTTCAAACTAAATTGATTACTAACGGCTGCTTATGGGATAAACTCATTGTGAGGTGTGTGTTAGTTACATGCTTATACTGCTGTATTTCTGCCCATTAGTTGAGTTCACCCATTCAAAAGTCTAGAACATTCCAGATGCACCCTATTAACTATTATATTTAATATATCACAATAGCAGGACTGAGTATATGAGAATGACAAGAAAGTATCACTGTCATTCATTCACTTGATCGCTTCATGAACTTCTGCATCTATAATGATTGCGTTCTTTTCATTATACATGTGTAATCAGATTAACAGTGAGCACTCTCAGATACCAGCAGAAGCAGTTTTGCTATATTGTCTAGTTCCCTTGCTGCATTGTTGGCTTGATTCGATGACCAGTTGCAGCACCTAAACTACTGTGCTGCAGGTGTAATTCTTTGATTACCGCCTGGATGGGGAAACAAAAGCTCACAGACTTTCCTGTGTTTCTTTCAATCTTCCTTCAGTAAAGATAGGAGAATAGATGTACAGCATTTGAGTATCCAGAGGTCAGGGCAAACGATTTCTTGCAAGTCATGTAGTTGTTTAACTAGGTATGGGGGAAATGGTGACATAGTGGTATTGTCACTAGAGATCCAGGATAATGCATGGGACCGGTTTGAATTTGATGGCTTTTGAAGTCATTAAAAGTCTATAGATTGCCGTGAAAGTGTTCTTGATTCTGGTGGGAATTCTGCTGGTCTGGCCTACATGTGACCCTCTGAAATGACCTAGCAAGCCAACCAAGGCGCAGGAAATGACAACAATCCCAGCCCTGTCAACCCTGCAAAGTCCTCCTTAACATCAATTGGAAGAGCTGTCACAAGGACCAGTCCAGCAACAACCTGACATATATTCTCACAGAATCATATCTTGCAAATAATGTCTCATCACCATGTCTGGGTATATCCTGTACGACTGGCAGGACAGATCCAGTAGAGGTGGCAGCACAATGGCACACAATTGGGAGGTATTTGTCCAGAGAGTACTTAATTTTGATTCCATGAAGTCACATCAAACATGGACAAGGAAATTTCCTGCTGCATGATGGCACAGTGGTTAGCACTATTGCCTCAAAGTTCCCAGGATCCGGGTTCAATTCTGGCCTTGGGTGACTGCATGGAGTTTGCACTTTTTCCCTGTGTTTGCATGGGTCTCCTTTGGGTGCTCTGGTTTCCTCCCACAGTCCAAAAATGTGCAGGTTAGGTGGATTGACCATGCTAAAATTTCCCCTTAGGTTAGATGGATTAACCGTGGGAAAGATGTGGTGTTATGGGACTAGGGCGGAGGAGAGTGCCTGGGTAAGATGCTCTGTCAGAGAGTCAGTGCAGCCCCGATGGGCCAGATGGCCTCTTCTGCATTGTAAAGATTCTATGATCTCTCTTTCTCTCTCTCTCTCTTCTCCTCCCCCCCCCCCCCCCCCCCCCCCCTCCGCTGCCCCCTTCAGCTGGTGATTCAGTACCATGTTGAACACCACTTGGAGGAAGCACTGAGGGTGGCAAGGGTACTTTGCATTGGGGCTCAGTGTTCATCGCCAAACGTGGCTTGGTTGTACCACCATAGCCTGAGCTGGCTGAGTCCTAAACGACTGCTACACTGGGCAGGTGATGAGGGAAAAACATACTTGCGCTCATCCTCATGCTTGCCGCATATGTATCTGTGACAGAGTTGGCAGTTCTTGTGGAGGCAAAGTCTCATCTTCACGTTGAGGACAATCTCCATTGTTGTGTGGCACTACTGCAGTGCTAAATGGGAATTATTTCAAACACATCTAGTAACTCAGGGCTGAGCATCCATGAGGCACAGTGGGGCAACAGCAGAATCCTCAACTCCCACGAAAGCAGGGGATCAACCCTGGTTCAATGAAAATTCAGGAGCGCGTGCCAGGAGCAACACCAGGCAAACAAAAAAAAGGTGTCAACGAGGTGAAGGTACAACACAGGACTACTTGCATGCCAAACAGCATAAGCAGCACATAATAAGTGCTAAGCAATTCCTCAACCAACAGATCAGATCTAAGGTCTACAGTCCTGCCACATCCAGTTGTGAATGGTGATGGACAATTAAACAACTCACTGGAGGAGGAGGCTCCACAAATATCTCCAAGTCCAACACAGTGTTTAAAAAATAAGGCTGAATTGTTTACAGCAATCTTTAGCCAGAAGTGCTGAGTGGATAGTCCATCTCGGCCTCCCCTGGAGGGACCCAGCATTCCAGATGCTAGTCTTCAGCCAATTTGATTCACTCCATGCGATATCAAGAAATGGCTAAAGGCACTGGATACTGCAACGGCTTTGGACCCTGACAATGTTCACATAATAGTACTGAAGACATGCTCCAGAGCCTGCTACATCCTTGGCCAAGCTGTTCCAGTGCAGCTACAACATTGGCATCCACCCGGCAATTTGTAAAATTGCCCAGGAATATCCCATACACAAGAAACAGAACAAATCTAACCTGGCCAATTACCGCTATTTAATCTACTCACAATCATCAGTAAAGTGATGGAAGAGGTCATCAACAGTGCTATCAAGCAGCACTTGCTTAGCAATAACCTGCTCAATGATGCTCAGTTATGAGTTCTGCCAGGGTCACTCAGCTTATGATCTCATTTGCTTTGGTTTAAACTTGGACGAAAGAGCTGAACACCAGAGTTGAGGGCAGCATTTGACCAAGTATGGCAAAACTGGAGTCGGTGGGACTCGGGGAAATTGGTTGAAGTCATACCTGGCACAAAGGAAGATGGTTGTGGTATTTGGAGGTCAATCACTATTCCACAACGTCACTGCAGAAATTGCTCAAAGTAATGCCCTCAGCCCAATCATCTTCAACTGCTGCTTCATAAAAGATATCATGGGGTCAGATGTGGAGATGTTCCCTGATGATTGCAAATTATTCACCATTCACAACTCTTCAGATGTTGATGGATACCATGTCGGAATGCAACAGGACCTGGATAAAATCCAGGCATGTGCATCCAAGCAATGACCACCTCCAATAAGAGAGAATGTAACCATCAGCCCTTAATATTCAATGGCATTACCATCACCGAATCCCTCACTTTCAACATCCTGGACATTACCATTGACCAGAAACTGAACTGAACTAGCCCTATATGTACTGCGGTTGCAAGAGGTCAGTGGCCAGGAATCCTGTGGTGACTAACTTGCCTCCTGACTTCCCAAAGCCTGTCCACAAGGCATAAGTCAGGAGTGTAATGGAATACTCTCCACTTGCCTGGATCAGTGCGGCTCCAAGAACACAGAAGCTTGACACTATCCAGGGCAAGCAGCCTGCTTGATTGCTGCCCCTCCCACAAACATTCACTTCCTCCACTTCTGGCAAACAGTGGCAGCTGTGTGTACCATCTACAGTACGCACTGCGGGAACTCCTTAGACAGCATCTGCTAAACCCACGACTGCTATCATCGAGGAGAAGGGCAGCAGATAGATGGGGAACATCATTACTTGGAAGTTCCCCTCCAAGTCACTCACCATCCTTACCATTCCATCGCTGTTGCCTGGTCAAAATCCTGGAACTGTAGCTATAGGGACTGCAGCACTTCAAGAAAGCAGCTCACCACCACGTTTTCTGGCAATTAGAAATGGGTAATAAATGCTGGCCTAGCCAGTGACACCCACATTCTGTAAAATGATTTTTAAAAGTTGGGCAATAAAAGGTGGATCATTGGTCTGTTTAGGAGAGTGACAGGTGGCTCTGTGCTCAGGAATATTTGCATTGCCATCCAGTGGTGTTCTTTATTAGATGTGGCAATTCTGTCAATTATGTCGGACTCTGCTGTCACCTGAACGTGTTTATGTGCAAGTTATATTTATTTTGCAGCCAACAGTGCAGGATTTGTCTCAGCCACACTTTTATAATGTAGGATATTTATTAGAGGTGGCCTGTTCAAGATAGCACGACTGTATGTTTTGCTGGTTTGTATGGGTTAGCCAAGAGCTGCACCTGTAGTACAACAAAATGACTGCCAACTTCCAATGTTTGTTCCTTAAAATGGTGTTCCCTGCCTCTGGAAATAGTACCATATAACAAAAACGGGGTCAGAAATGGAGTCCTCTTCTTGGCCTGCTTACATTCAAAAATTTTCAGTTGATTGGCATAAGTTCCATTGCCTTTTTCAAATAATTTAATTGAGGTAGGTCAGTGTTACCCAGCTTTTGTCCAAATAGTCTGTTCTTTTGCAAAATAATATAGCTTTGGATTATTTAAATCTGTGAATTGTGGCTGACCTTGTATATTTCTGATTTTCAGTGATTTACTTTGCTTTGGAATGGAAGAAGAGGATTTGTTTCAGACTGAACATATCTTGACTGCCAGTGAGGATGAGGTAACATCTTGTTTCTTGCAAGTTGTTCTTTTAAAACAATTGCTTTTGTTACTTCAAAGCAAACAAATTGTGCCCCAAAGGTCCAATGCATGCTAGGAAGTTCAGAAATCTGGACAGTAAAGCTCATGAAACTCATTTCTATTTATGTTCCTGTTTATTATTCATGAGTTTGCCTTGTTGAATTTTGTGAGCCTGGAGGTGTGGGAAGAGCTGTTCTTAATGCTGTTCCCTCACTGGTGGTAAACCATAAATCAAAACAAGATCTGTCAGCATCAGCAACTTGATAATACAGGTTGATGGGAGCCTTGTTGTAGAATATTTTGATGATTATTGAGAAAACAAGGTCTTCAGATCACCGAATTAGATAAATCAGGAATTAATGAACATGTGATACATTTTCTGATGGGAATCCCTACTCAGAAGACCTGCAAAATCGGCAAATATTAGTCCTATCTGTTATTAAATGTCTTTATTCTGCAGTTGTTGAACAACTTGATGTGCATATTTATCAAAAATTGAAAAAGAAATATCATGACTGCTGTTTCTGTTTCAGTAGTTGTTACTGGCTTTCGGCGAAGGGATATTTGGGTTTAGGTTCAGATTAGTATATTTTGACAAAGCTTTGATGAGCACAGAATTAGATGATGCAAAGCTTGGGTTCTAAAAGCTTGAACATTTTCAAAAGGCACTGAATCCATAGAAACAATCGAGTGATTATTTTAGGTGAGGCAAAAATAATTTGAAATGAATCTTCCGCAACACCTCTCATCTTGCTCAAGCTATTTATGTCTGAAAAAAATCAGAAATGGGATTGAGCTGTACTGAATGAGTCATAGATTATGTAATAGTGATGACGATTCCTGGTGGACAAAGATGCCTCAAATTAGAGCAGTTGAAATACTTGAATCTGCACCTGTAGTATTGGCAATTTAATCTATTATTAGAATCTTCTTTTTGTGGAGACATTGATTCAGTTTTAAAATTTTGCATTTTGCAGAACGACAGTGATGATGAGAGGAAGCACCAAAAATTGCTGGAGGCGATTGGTTCCCTCGGTGACAAGAAAAAGTAATGATATCCATGGTCTTAACAAGTCACAGTGAGAACTGACATGAATTTTTGTGTATATCACATGGAGCAGTGTTTTTAAATCGCTGAACAATTACTGGTCCCAACAGGCAACCAGCAATTATATTTATGGTTGGGAAGCATTTTGTGAGAAAATATAACATACAATTGTTAATTAATTGCACACAAATTAATCTTTTGCAATAGGATTGTAGCATTTTAAAAGTTTATTTTGAAATACCGAGCAAGGTATTTGCATAATTCCTTTTCATAATGTTTAGATAGGGAATAATTATCTTGTTCTGTGAATCTGCTTTTACATTATAATTAATATACAAACAATTATCCAAATTTATCCTTTCTCTGAGTAGTGCTTTCTGAATCCAGGTAAACAATTTCTTACTACAATGAACAATTACACTATGTTTCTCATTTTCAGGAAGAAATTGGCAGAGAGGACAGAGGCCAGCTTGCAGGTGTCAGAATTCACTGTCAGTTCAGAAGGTACAATACTTCAAACAATTTCTGTACAAATAACCCATAAAGTCAGGATGAATATATGTAACACCGGCCCCGTATGATGCACTCTAACTTCTATTTTTCTTTGTTGATCTCCTTTGTCTCTCTTTCAAACATTTTCCTTATCCGTACCTACTGATATGATTGCTCAACAGCTTTCCTTAGCTTCGAACAATAATAAAATATCGATACATTCTTCTATAATCCACTTTTTCCCTTAAGGCCTTGCTGTACATGAGCATTCTTTAGTACGGAGGCCATTACAAAAGCTGCTCCAGTTCCCTAGGATGTAGGTGAGACTGGCCTAGGTTTATTAACCTACCAATTTTGTGAAGTCAAGTTGAATAAGGGCGGCACAGTGGTTAACACTGCTGCCTCACAGCACCAGGCACCCGGGTTCGATTCCCGGCTTGGGTCACTGTGCGGGGTCTGTACGTTCTTCCTGTGTCTGTATGGGTTTCCTCCCGCAGTCGGAAAGATGTGTTAGGTGTATTGGCCATGCTAAATTCTTCCTCAGTGTACCTGAACAGGTGTCGGAATGTGGCAACGAGGGGATTTTCACAGTAACCTCATTGCAATGCTAATGTAAGCCTACCGTTGACTAACAAATAAACTTTACTTTTAAGAATATACACTTGCCTCTTTGTACACACGTGATGAGAACATCAGTGTCAACATACCATGATCAGATTTTTACTTCCTATGAGAAGGTTATGCATCTCAATCTACATTTGCCACAAGAAATCATTTATATATCAATTTATCGAGCAGCACTGTTGTTCGCACTGCTGCCTCACAGTGCCAAGGACACAGATTCAATTTCAGCCTTGGATGGCTGTCTGCGTGGAGTTTGCACATTTCCCCTGTGTCTGTATGGGTTTCCTCTGGGTGATCCGGTTTGCTCCCACAGTCCAAAGATTTGTGGGTTGGGTTGATTGGCCATGCTAAATTGCCCCTTAGTATCAGGGAGATTAGCAGAGTAAAAACGCAGTGTTATGGGGGTAAGGCCTAGGTGGGGTTGTTGTCAGTGCAAGCTCAATGGGCCGAATGACCTCTTTCTGCGCTATCCGGATTCTGTGATTCTAAATCATAACTTCAGGATATTATGCCCCATCAGTATTGGCAGCCCCACTTATTAGCTAGATCTAAAAGTCAGTGGCCTTCATTTTGCAGTCTGTGCTAAATGGACACTCCACCATTCATTACATTTCAACTTGACCACAAACAAGGGCAAGACTTTGAGATTTTGCTGTGGAACTTAATAAGCAATCCAAACAGTGTGGTGCCCTTTTCAGGGGGTCTGGAATTTGTGTGAACAGGACAAGCACCTGTGCAATTAGTTAACAAATCAGATTTAAGACTCCTTGCTGAGGCATGCAGAGTCAGAACTAAGTGTAGATTTGTTCATTCTCGGAGCTAATTCAATGGCAAACCATGTACAGGAAGCAAAACAAAAGGAAAGAAAGATAAGATTAAGAGGGAAAGATGAATGAATGAACATCCATATCTGTACAACTTAGTTTTAAGTGCCAAGGAGGTCGTTTAGGCCTGATTAAGGCTCAGCATGACTGAATTGACAAGCCGTAAGTTTTTTTGATGTGTTCAGTGGGTGTGTATCAGAAAAGTATCACATCATGCCATTGTTTGTTTTTGCATACCAAGTCTCTCGATAAGATACCAGTATTGTGCAGCTTCTGGAGAAACAAAGCAACTCTGACAGCAGCTGCTGATTTTCATATTTAACTGCGCAAGTGTAATAACCAGAGGTTACTGCTCAATTTGTTCTTTAATAACAGTGGGCATTGAGCCTTAATTTTACCTTAAACTCCAGGTTATTATTTCTGGATCATGCCATTATTAACATTCTAAAATTAGCTGTTTTTGATCTGAAGCCAAAATGCTCATCAAATTGATTGTTGTGATTTGTGATTTTGCTTTCTGTGGGACTGCTATTAAAACATTGTAAATTGCAGACCCCACAGTAGCTCAAGTTTATCATTGAGCCGCTGAGCTATAGGAAAATCTGCCGAGTTAGCTTAATTTGTGCAGCTTTAAGTGTTGCAGTTGGCCTCAATACCCTTGAGCTGAGGAGGAAAAAAAAAAGCTACATTTGTTTTACCATTTGTTATCCAGATGTGTACGATGTTGGCATGGCCCAATTTATTACCCATTTCTAGAAACCCAAGAAGGTAGTGATGTACCGCCTTTTTGAATAATTATAGTATTGTGGTGATGCTGCTCCCATTCAAGTGTTGGGTAGAGAACTTTGACCTAGCAATTATGACAGTATATGTTCCAAGATGGCATGCGACTTGAAGATGGCATCACTGCTCTTGTTTAGTAACCAGCATTGCCTGCTGGAGTGGAATACATTTTGATTTTGGGCGACTTTGCAATATCTCCCCACTTCTCTTAATGCTCAAGTAGCCTGCTGATGCTTGTCAAAGTGTGAAGCCAAAGAGCATCTGAAGTGCTATTGCAGCAAGGAGTGCATACTCACGTGAGGAGCAGGGTACAAAATTTACAACAGAAGTAGCCTGGAGGAGAAGTTTTCTGTCTTTTTAGAATAGAATATAAATCAATAAATAAAGCATAATGCGCTGCATCATTCCATTCTGGCTGGCTGATTGACAAGTTAGGTTAGTTAATTATTTACTGTTTAAATTTCTGTCACTGAAGATTTTTAATTGATTTAATCACCTCCCACACTTCATTCTAGGTGCTAATGAGAAGATTGAACTATCAGATCTGCTGGGAACCATTAAACCATCCGCTTCCTCACTGAAGTCTGTGAAAAAACAGCTGAAGATATTTGAGAAGACAAACCAAACCCTAGATTTACCTGTCAGTAAACAACAACATGAAAAGGTGAATTATGTTATGATATAATGTCTGGATAGAGCGCTAGCTCGCATTCTGAATTGAGAGTTTCGTGTTGCTGACCGCTTGGACCAGAAATAAATCAAACTACTAAATGGAAGCAAAAAATTAAAATATTTCACATAAACTGGTCTAATTGGTATATTAGTGATTCCTCTCAAACCTTTTGAAGCTGAAATCATTTGAATTCTGATTCATTAATTAAAATATAACAACAAAAGTATTGAATCATAGAATCCCTACAGTACAGAAAGGCTATGTCGTTCAATTCCCTTTTATGATATTTTTTTCAAATTGGCTACCAGCATATTCCATCTAAATTTTTAAATAATGCACAACTTATTCATTCCAATGTGTGGGCCCTTCATTTTTTTGTGTGGCCGTACAATGCATTAATTTGAAGGGATCGATTTGTGCTCAGCCTGTGGGGGAGCCACACAGTTTAGAAGGAACATTAGCTCATAGTTTGATGTGCTGGTCAGTTCTGCCGTTGTACAGGTAGCACATCAGATCTGTATGATGGACGTAATAAAAACTTAAAATGTTCTGAAATCGCAATCAATATCTGAAAGAACAAAAAAGGTTAAAATTTCAGATTGAAGCCATTTTTCAGATTTGATAGATGATGTATATAGAAATTCTGACCCACAGTTTTTCATATTGGCAATGAACGGTAATTATCAAATAAACTGTATCCTGATAAGACTGAAATAGATGCAGCTTCATGTCAATTTGTTAATAATAGTTGATTATTTGAACATTTTAAAACAGTTTGTTTCTATCAAAAGATTGAAAGAACATTGGCATACGAGAAAACGTCAAAGGAGGTTACAAAATGGAATCACACTGTGGCGCAGAACCGGAAAGCAGAGCAGCTCAAATTTCCTCTAAATGAGGAACCACTTACTGTCAAACCAATGGAAGAAAGAATGGCAGGCTGGAAGGTATGATGCAGCTCATGGTACTTGGAGGATACTTTTGGGAAGAGTTGCTTCGCTGTGTTTATTACCTCGTCAAGTAAAAAATGTAACTTCCCACAGTCAGCCCTTAATAATATTCTGGGCACAGGTGGAATGGTTATCTCCCTTTCCTAATTCCAAAGTCAGCATTGTACAATTCCTGTGGATGGGTACCAAGTTTTCATTCTTCTGTTGACTTCCTACTGATGCAGATCTTAAGTTAGTAGATGTAAAGTCTTTTTACACAATCCTGAGTGAAAAATCCATTAACCAAATGAGTCAACGTTGGTGATACAGTCTGTATTACCTAGAAGCACCAAAGGCTGAACTGAATTATACAGGTGTGTGTCAGAAAACATATCTCCTAGGAACTGTCTGGAAATGCTGGAGGAAAATTCACTGCCGCATAAGGCTGTGCTTTCCATGTCAGTATCTTCTGACACAGCATAGAATATAAAATATAGAGCCAAGTATTATTCAAACCAGGAGTTCAGCATGCAGGAAATCATTGCCATGAGCCAATGTCCAATCTTTCCATGAAACTTTCCCTTTTGTATATATCCTTTCTCTGCAATAAATGCATTACGGTTGAGTACAAATATGATTTGTGGGTCTAGTTAAGGCAGCAAATGGCTGAGCAGTACAGATCAAGAAGGCTCCGGTTTCAATGTTTGATGCTGACTTTAGTTGATCTCTCTCCAGAGCTAACGGAGAGAATGTTACAACTGATTTAAACGGCTCAGGCTGAAAAGAGGGAACTAGTGTTTAATTTGTAATGGGTTTCCTATGACCTCTCTGTCCTTGCTGCAAAGTGCATATGTAAATTTTGGGTGAGGACAGTATTGGTCTTCTCTCTGTTACCTTTTGTGCTGTGGAGCATGAGCAAGGCAGAGAATATCAGGATAGCACGTATAGAAAGAAAATGGGTGACCACCAGACAGAGCAAGAGGACTAAATAGGCAGTGTGGCTATTCCCCTTCAAAACAGATTTACCATTTTGGATACTGTTGAGGAGAATGGCTTCATGGTGGTGGTAAGTGCGGTAGCAATATATATATTTGGATGAGGGTACTAAACGCAATATCTCCAAATTTGCAGATATCTCAAAGCTAGGTGAGAGGGTGAGCTGTGAGGAGGATGCAGAGATGCTTCGAATGTGCTTTTGACAAGCTGAGTGAGTAAGCAATAGTAGATGCAATATAATGTGCATAGATGTGAGGTTATCCGCTTTGGTAGCAAAAACAGGAAGGTAGATTATTATCTGTGGATATAAATTGAGAGGGGAATGTGCAACGAGACCTGGGCGTCTTTGTACACCAGTCGCTGAAGGTATGCATGCAGGTGCAACAGGTGGTAAAGAAGGCAAATGGTGTGTTGGCTGTCACAATGAGAGAATTCGAATACAGGGGCAGCGATGTCTTGCTCCAATTATACAGGGCCTTGGTGAGACCACACTTGGAATATTGTGTGCAGTTTTGCTCGTCTTATCTAAGGAAGGATATTCTTGCTATGGAAGGACTGCAGCAAAGGTTTACCAGACTGATTCCTGTGATAGTGGGTCTGATGTATGAGGAGAGATTGAATCAGTTGGGATTATATTTGTTGGAATTCAGAAGAATGAAGGCGGGGGGATCTCATAGATACCTGTAAAATTCTAACAGGATTAGACAGGGTGGATACAGGAAGGATGTTCCCGATGGTGGGTGAGTCCAGAGCCAGGGGTCATCATCCAAGAAATGGGGTAAACCTTTTAGGACCGAGATGAGAAGAAATTTCTTCAGCCAGAGAGTGGTGAACCTGTGGAATTTGCTACCACAGAAAACAGTTGAGGTCAAAATATCGCCTGTTTTCAAGGAGTTTGATTTAGCTCTTGGGGCAAAAGGGATCAAAGGATATGGAGGGAAAGGCGGGATCAGGCTATTGAGTTGCATGATCAGCCATGATCATACTGAATGGTGGAGTAGGCTCGAAGGACCCAATGGCCTACTCCTGCTCTGATTTTCTATGGTTCTATTTCAAATAGCCTGCTGTCACTCACTTTTTGGACTTGTGCATAAATAGCAGTCATATGAAGAATTATAAACTGTTAGCACAATAATGAACCATTTGTCAGCATTGATATTTTACTCCTACCCTATTCTCGGGCACGATTCCCCGTTGACAGTCCTTTTTTAAGCCGCCTTCCAATTTCTTTCTTTTGTTTTTAATTTTTCAGCAGTCTATAGCAAGCAAATACACATTCTAACCATACTGACTATGGACATGTTTCTAGCTCCTCATTTTTTAAGATCTTGAATGATCCCCATTGCTGCTATCTATGGAAACAAGCTGTTATTGTTTACGTTATTGTAATAATTTTGAACAATCTTTGAGATTAAAAAATCCTATCCTGACAAGTCTCTCCATGATTAACTTTCATCCCTGTTAAAATCCTGGTGAATTTACTTCATCTTTTCAGTTGCTTTTACATAGTTATTCTAATTGGATATAAGAGCTATATGCAATTCTCCAACTGCAAACTACCCATACGAGATGTAAACACAAGGATTCCAACTGTCTGTTTTTTGATGATATTTACTTGCATGGTCACCTTTAAACACGGCACAGTGGTTAGCACTACTGTGCTGCCTCACAGTGCCGGGGACCCGGGTATCCGGGCCTTGGGTGACTGTCTGTGTGGAGTTTGCATGTTTTCCCCGTGTCTGTGTGGGTTTCCTCCAGGTGCTCCAGTTTCCTTCCATCGTCCAAAGATGTGCAGGATAGGGCGATTGGCCATAGTAAATTTTCCCTGTGTCCAGGAGGATTAGTAGTAGGGTATATGAAAGCTTCTCTTGCCTTATTTAAAATCTTGCTATCAGAGTTTATTTCCTTTCCTTATTCTTCTGTAATATTTTACTACTTATTTCTCTACATTTGAATAGTATTTATCAAGCTCGTTGCTAATCTTCGTCCTCCTGTAATGTTTTTCATAACCCTTAATACAATCGGATACAGCTGTATTGTGTGTCATCATTCCTTCAATTCCTATGCCTAAAATTCAATTTGTATCTTCACTGAATAAGATTAACCTCAACAATGATGCTCTGGAACATAACGTATATTTCCAATCTGGGAACTTGATCTAACAAACCTTTTTGCTCTCTCACCTCTCAATACATCCAACCAAATTTCTTAAAATGTCACTAACGAAGTGTCATATTTGCTAATACATGTGACATTACACCATCATGAGTCACTGCTTGCCGCAACACAGGAGAGAAATTGCTAAATAATCTCTGCAATGTGATTTGTCCATAATTTTGTTTGTTTATTCCAGGCACGGACACCCTTGGAACAGGAGATTTTTAACTTGCTTCACAAGAATAAGCAGCCCCTGATTTCACCTGTACTGACAGCTCGAGAACAGGCTTCCCTCCGAGCTATGAGTCTACAGGAGGTATGCTTCACATTTAAGCATGCACATGTTACTTTATAGAAGTCATATCAGTAACCTACATTTGTTGAGTAACTGAATGGTTCAATAGGCTACTTGGACACTGCTCTTTTGTCTTTGGAAGTTGAGTGCATATCCGTCTGATGGTGAGGACGCAAGTGTTCTCTGCTAGCTAGAAATTAATTGGGATGTTTTTAATCCAATGCCCAGTAGATTAGAACCACAGTATCATATTACGTTTGACATTATCACGAAGGAAGGATAGAAGGTATGAGTAAAAGGAAATGTTACTCTGGTGCAGTGGGAGGTGATCTTTAAGTTTTGAAAAGATTACAAGAAGTTATATTCTGTATTGATATATGATATAGAGATGCTAAACACAAGGTGCTTTACTGGAAAAATTCTCAGCACTAACGTCTCCCACCTTGAGAAGACTGAAGATTCACAAAACAGTCATTTACTTTAAATGGACCTGCCCAGATGATGTCAACCAACTCTTAACAGTACTGCGTATACTTGCACCACATGGACTGCAGTGATTCAAGAAGGCAGCTCACCACCACCTTCTCCAGGGCCATTCGGGATGAACAACAAATACTGGCTCAGCCAGCATTGCCCACATCCCACGAAAGAATAAATGAATGTATGTTTTCTTGTTTTATTTAAGGCACAAGAACGTCGAGCTGAGCTGCAGAAAGCAAGGGTCCTTCAGTCATATTATGAAGCCAGAGCAAAAAGAGCAAAGAGAATCAAGAGCAAAAAGTAAGACTTTCAGCATCGGAATTGACATTTTACTTGAGAAAATCTACTGTTCTGTTGACAGGGTAGTGGGCTGAATCTTGCGGCAGTCCTTTTCCTACATCCTTCAACTCGACGTTTTTGTGTCGTAACTTGGTGAAAGTGTGAGCTGTTAATGGTGCAGAAAAGGCAACAGGACATCTGGGTGGAGCTAGCTGTAAATTTGATTCCAAGATTAAGAAAGAAGCAGGAATCACTGGATTGTGAATGAAGTCAAATCAGGAACAAAAATGAGGAAGATAGGCAGAAAGATTGGATTGAAGGAAAGGAAGAGGGACAAGAAAAACTTAAATATTTGACATTGGACATTTTTAAAATCTCTCAGAACAATTCATTACCTAAAGGAATTAAACGCTACAGTTTGCTCAATTTCTGAACTGGAGAGGTTGATTGGCATTTATTCACAATTATCATGTCATTAAAGTGATACTTGTGCTGTTAATTACTAGACATGACTTTCTGTCTGTAACAAATTTAATGAGCAATTAATGTGTAATTAAGAGCCAAGTTCTTAAAAACAACAGGAGGCTAAGGGCAAGTTGATTCTTGTGTGGTGGAAACTGGATAGATTGACCTGAAAGTTCTGGAGATGCTAATCCCCTGAATTTGTCTATCTCTTGGGTACTGACATCATTCAGGGCAAAACACCCAGCTTGATTGGCATGCCACCATCTTAAACATTTACTCCAGCGCAGGGACACCATTTACAAGATGTACTCCAGCAACTTAGCAAAGTTCCTCTGACAGCACCTTCCAAATCCCTAACCTCTGTTGCCTAAAAGAGCAAGGCAACAGGCACAAGCAAGTTCCCCACCAAGTCACTCTCCATCGCTAGTTCAAAATAGTTAATAGCACTGTGGGTGTACCTACATCACATAGACTGCAGTGGTTCAAGAAAGAGAAGTTAAGGATGGGCAATGAATGTGAGTGGCCTTGTTAGCAATACTCATTTCCAAATATGGCTTAATTCAGTTAAAAAGTGTTGGTGGCATGAAAGAGTTTGGTTTAAAAATAAAGTAGAATCACTTATATATGGACCAATATGAAGTACATAATGGCCCTGGTATAGAGACTAATCGTGAATTTGTGTATAACGTAATCCTTTAATTGTTATGAGTGCCTGTAAGTAGTTTATTACTTGGTGAACATTGAAAATTGCAGATTCCACAAAGTGATGAGGAGGGTCTGGCAAAAGGAGATTTTGAAGCAGTTTGAAGACCTAAGGAAGACTAATCCTGAGGCAGCTCTTGAAGAACTGAATAAAATGGAGCAAACACGAATGGAGGTGAGAAATAACATCCTATTTATTGTACCGTTATTCTTCCAACTACTGGAACACCACAGTACGTGCATTATTGCCAATATTTAGTACATCCAAAAGCCAATGAACAGTTACAATACATAAAGTACTTAAAAATATGCGAAATCATTCTTATTTGGCATATGGAGGAGAAACAAATTGGTTAAAAGGTGGTCAAGTCTACTAATTTTTCTGTTGAATCCCAATTTGGCAAGTTCATGGAAAGCGTGCACTGTGATTTTTAGTTACAATTTGATTGTTATTATTCTAGAATTTTAGCTGTTGTTTTAAGCATGCACTGTAGTTTATAAAATCTTTCTGTCCTTTGTTGAAGATGGTAAAGTATTTAGCCACGACGCTATACTTGTCAGCATGATATTTTTAAAATGAATGTTTAATGTAATTTTCTTCCTCTTGCAACCTTGACGTTTACTTCGCAAAGGCAATGGTAATAATAGTGTCCCTATTTTATGATGATCTGCAGTACGGCCAGGCATATTCATCTTTTTCTTTTCTATCTTTAAATCCATAACTTTTTCTGACAGCAAAGAGGACATTAATCTGTTTGTTTTAATATTGCACAGTGAAATTACCTCAGTCAAAGCCATGACAGTCATGGTTCTGTTAATAGGGTTCTGAGTAAAAGGGTTGCAGTTCCAGAGACACGAGTACAGAAAATCAAGGCCGACTGCCTTGTGTTCCACGAGGCATGCTGCACGGTCAGAGATGTTATCTTTCGTATAAAATGTTAAACTCAGTGCTTTATTAGTTACATCAGGTGGTTGTAAAAGGTTCTATGGCATTACATCAAAGAAGAGCAAGGGTGTTTTTCCTAGTTTTTTGACCAATATTTGATCCCTCAGTCAACATCATAGAAAAGTAATTATTTTAACATCAGATGGCCCTTGCTGTGTGCAGATTGGCTGCTAGGTTTTCTACAATATAGAAGTGATTTCTTAAGTACCTAATTAACTGTAAAGTGCACTTGGACACCCTGAGATTGTGAAAGGGGCTACATAAATGCAAGTTTTTTAAAAAACAAATTTGATCCTCTGTTGGTGTAATGCATCTTTCATCCTTGACCATTCTGCAGCCATAGACAGAGTTACTTGCTTCAATTTCCTCCCAAAGAGCGTGTTATCTTGCTCAATGGAACAATCCTTGCTTAGTTTCATTCTTACCACAGCCATATCATATGCAACTACCATCTCACACTATCACCTATGAAGTTCTCCAATAATCCATACTTAATCGCCATCCTCTTGCTCATTCAATTTTTTTGGTGATAGTGTGGGATGGTATTGCGCAAAATAACTCGGGATCTTTGGATTTGATATTACTCCGTCTTCTCTAGTTCCCCATTTTTTCCCACTGTTACCATGACTTTGATAGAAGAACTTTTCCTGCATTTCTTTCTACGATTTTGGGCTTCTGTTTTATTTTTTATTATGCATATTTGCAGAAATGTTCTGGAAGTGGCAGCGTAACATAATTTAGGGGTCAAGCTAAAATTCTAAACTCATTGAGGGGTCTCCTGAAACCTACATATACAGCATCCTGTTTGAATAACTTCATGGGAGATAGAATAGAATCCCTACAGTACAGAAGGAGGCCATTCGGCCCATCGAGTCTGCACTGACCACAATTCCACCCAGTCCCTATTCCCGTAACCCCACATATTTACCCTGCTAATCCCCTGACACTAGGGTCAATTTAGCATGGCCAATCAACCGAGTCCACACACCATTGTTAAAACAGAGATCTATGAAGAACAGCTCTTGATTCAAATGTTTTATTTTTAATAAGGGAAAAAACGAATGCAGGGCCTAATTCTTAATGACAGGAAATAAAAATAGCCCCATTTCGTTTTTGAAAATAGGAGATATTCTTCCAAAAATGGTCAACCCATATCCATTCTCACTATAATTGGATTAACAGACTTGTTAGTTAGACACAGCTGTTGCTTTTTAACTACACCAAGTCAGAAAATTATGGGATGTTCCAATCATCCTGTTTTAATGGTAGCTGGTGACAAAGGGAATTTTGTTCGAGCATCATTCTCAAATGACATCTCCAAATGTTCTTGATGGTTGAAATGATTTGCCATGGAAGACTTTAAAAACTGATGTCCATAAATGGATTTAGCGCTTAGCAAGCAATGGCTTTGTAATTGATGTGTTAAATGATAAACTAATTTATCTGTTTGTTGTGTCTTTTAAATAATTTGTAACTTGTCTAACTTCAACCACCATATCCAGCAAAGAACTTGCCTTGTACATTCAGTTTGTAATCAATGGATCCAAAATCTTACAAAGGAGCAAATGATGCATGGGGATTCTTGTAACCACAAGCAATGCTGCCCATCCTGCAATAGAAAGAAGCCTGAAATAGTGGCATTTCTTGGTTTTACATATAAAAAGAGCAGTTGCCATTAACTGCAGGAGATGGCTAGAGAGATCAAATGAGGGAAATATATGAGAGGGAATGGGGCAAAAATGCAGAAAGAAAATGTGTGTCTGGGGTGAGAGATTTGAAGCAAGTGGCAGGATACAGGGTAAAATTGAGATTTAAATTAATTTCAAACTAAGCATGTCAAAAATCACATAGCTACGTGAGGATTCAAAATTGCTTGCATGATATATTTATATTGATGAGGTGAATATCAATAAACTAGCTGTCTCAATGATACAGCACCATCAACATGCGTTGTCAGTAAGGGTTAATCAGCCATAAAATGGCTCTGCTTCCTGTTCAACACTGCAGGTTTTTGACTGAACTAATACATACAGTATTGACATGGAACATGGATTGCAGACAATAAACATTATATTTCTGTAGTATTTAGCATAACATTAAAATGGTTTGTCGTTTCCACACTTCACAATGCATTTTACCTTGTGCAGGAAACAAATGATCATGGAGACAATCTCTCAAGAGAACCTATAATTGGCAAGCTAGTAGACTGCTTGTAGATAATGACACCAGTGGTATTTATGTGCCCATAATGTTTCACATTGACACATTCATGCTTTTGCTTGGCATTGGTATAGTGTTCGTTCAGTGATGCCTAAGGAAGCGTGTCATTGTTTTGTTATTGAAACCATGTCTGTTCTTTCACAAAACAAGATTTAAAAAACTGGATCAACAAGGTCTGTGGTAATATCCAATGACATAGTGAAAAGACTTTAGTTTGAGAAGCACAATTCATCAGTCCTTGACACAATTGAGGAACATTAGAATTTGTAGAATAAAACGAATAACTCGAATGCTTTTAGGGTAGAGATTTGTTGCATCATTATTGCACTATGTGGGTTAGAACTTACTTTGTATGTTATGGAGATCTTTGAATGGTTTGACTATTACAAAAGGTTTAATTCAGCACTATGGTTTCTGAGTTAATTATTTCAGGATATCGGCTGAGATCAATGGGAATTTACTCCTGAGCTAGAAAATCATAATTCTCTGTCTGTATTTTGCATGCAATTTATGTATGTTATAAAGCTGGATTGGTGACAGAGTATGGTAACTTTTTTTTCTCATTATTAGGAACGAATGACACTTCGGCATCAAAACAGTGGAAAATGGGCCAAATCTAAAGTTATTATGGCAAAATATGACACTGAGGTAAGGTATTCTTTTGGAATTGACAGCGAATTAACTTTTGCAATCCTGCCCATCAATGCATTCCTGAGTAACAGATCCACAAATGTTTATGCTGAAGTGTGGTCTTGTGAGCAAAAGCAGAATTTGCTACAAGTGCAAATTTGGTCAGTAGTGAGTATATTTGCAAACAGACCTTCCTAAGCCTACAGCCAATTCTACATGCCCTCAAGTATTGCTGCTGCAGTAAATATTTCTTGACTTTCGGTCTAGTATGATAAAGACTGATGTTTTGCAGATTTATGAGGTGTTTTTATGCACGCCTAATCCAATATTATGCAATTTATTTTGTGTGGTTCTAAACATAGAACATAGAACAGTGCAGCACAGAACAGGCCCTTCGGCCCACGATGTTGTGCCGAGCTTTATCTGAAACCAAGATCAAGCTATCCCACTCCCTATCATCCTGGTGTGCTCCATGTGCCTATCCAATAACCGCTTAAGTGTTCCTAAAGTGTCTGACTCCACTATCACTGCAGGCAGTCCATTCCACACCCCATCTAAACCATTCAGATTTTTCCCTTCCTCTGATCCTGCATTATGAAATATGAAAACAAAGAGCAGTCGATGAATGGGAAGGTACCAACTTGTCCATTAAACTTGTCCCATCATAGCCATATTCCGTTCAAGCATCATGATCCCTAATGGATCTTACAACAGCCATGTAGCCTTCTTTGAGAGACAAGAATCCAGAAAAAGAAATCAAGATTTCATTGAAGAAAGAATACACTCCAAAAATCCCACACCCAACTACCCATTGCGAGCAAAATGAGTTCCAGAAGAACTCATTTTGATCACAAGGCATGTTACTTAACATTCCCCCCCCCCCCCCCCCCCATCTTTTGTGCAGTGATACCAGCCTCAGGCCAAAATCTAAGAAATAGGAGCAGGAGTAGTCCATACAGGCCCTCATGCCTACTCTGCCATTCAATATGAAGATGACTGAACAATGACCTCAATTCCACATTCCCATGTTGTCTCCATATCCTTTGATTAGCTTCGAGTCCAAAAGCCCGCCTCTCTCAGCCTTCAATATACTCATTGAACAGCATTCAGGTGTAAATTCAGAAGTTTCACAAGCCTCTGAATGAAGACATTTTCCCCCATCTCATTCTTAAATGGCTGTGTTCCCTAGTTACACTCTACAGCAAGGGAAACAATGCAACAGTTTCCATCCTGTCTAGCCCCATTGGAATCGCCTCTGATTCTTGTAAACTCCAAAGAGTATAGGCCCAATCTACTCACCTGTCAACAGGGGCCAGCCCTCTCATCCCAGGAATCAATCTGGGTGAGCTCCACATCTCCCATTTCCAGCAAATTCACCATCCCTGTATAAGCGAGCAATTTGTTTCACAAGTAAATTGACTCTCTGCAAAAAAAAAGAAGTTTTTTCTGGCATTTAGCCTATATCTCAGAATTCATATCTTTTATGCATGTCCCTGATTCTTCCTGACCTATCTAATTCAAATCATCCATCCCCAGCGACATAATCTAGTCCCTTCATTAGTTTAAATATCTCCACTCTTCCCAAAGTCTGAGCTTTTCAATAGTACAGAGATGCAGGTATTGTGAGCCTGCCTTTCCCATTAAAGCCTTTTAAAATAGGTCGTCTTCTTGTGGTTTTCCTCTGAGCCTTTTCCAAAACTTCTACATCTCCCACTGTATTAGTGGACTAAAACAATTCCTATTCTAGATGAGGACTAATCAAACTCTTCTTCACGGAAATAATTTTACATTGTAGAGGCCAAACAATACAGGATTCGATTTGTTTATAGAGTCCTAGAGGTTTACAGCATGGAAACAGGCCCTTTGGCCCAACTTGTCCATGCCACCCTTTTTTTAAAACCCCGAAGCTAGTCCCAATTGCCCGCATTTGGCCCATATCCCTCTATACCCATCTTACCCATGTAACTGTCTAAGTGCTTTTTAAGAGACAAAATTGTACCCGCCTCTACTACTACCTCTTGTTCCAGACACTCACCAACTTCGTGAAAAAATTGCCCCTCTGGATCCTTGTGCATCTTTCCCCTCTCATCTTAAACCTATGCCCTCTGGTTTTAGACTCCCCTACCTTTGGGAAAAGATATTGACTAGTTGATCTATGCCACTCATTATTTTATAGACCTCTATAAGATCACCCCATAGCCTTCTATGCACCAGAGAAAAAAATCCCAGTCTATCCAGCCTCTCCTCATAACTCGAACCATCAAGTCCCGGAAGCATTCTTGTAAATCTCTTCTGCACCCTTTCTAGTTTAATAATATCCTTTCTATAATAGGGTGACCAGAACTGAACACAGTATTCCAAGTGTTTACTGTACCAGCCTGGCAAAACTCATGTTCTGTAACATCTGGGTCCCCTTTGCACTGAAAGACATTAGACATTGGTATTTGCAAGCCCAGAGTTAACCCTATTCATATGGATAACATGGATAAGGTTAATCTTTTAATGTCACCTGTCAGATGTGGATCTTTCTAAACTCAGCAAAATCTTTGTTATTTGTGAATTTAAATGGCAATTCTCTCAATGCATTCATCCAGATTATTAACATAGTTTATAAAGAGCAACAATCCTAAATGCCCAATTCCCCCAAGTAGCTTCACAGTAATCAGTATTTACACAGAACCAAGATCATTGATAACAGCCCTCTGCCTACAAGGATGGACCTTATTCAATTTTTAACCCAAGATTTTTTCTTTAATCCCACGCGGCCATGTCTTATATATCGGCCTATTGTATGGCAGTTTATAGAACTAAATGTTGATTCAAATAAGTATTTTTTAAAGAGGAAGGAAAGCCCAAATGGAGTATCAGTTATTCCAGTATTCCTCCTGTTAATAATCTGGAGCCATTTTACCCAGAACCATCTTACTAGCTGGATACCCAAAGTCACAAGCCTCCATTGCAATTATTGTAGCACCTTAGGGAAACATAGGGCTTCTCCCCATTGCTTACATGACTGATTTCCATTTGAGTACATAAGTGTAGCATTGTGTATGCTAAAATAAAAACAAAGTACTGTGGATGCTAGGAATCTGAAATAAAAACAGAAAATGCTAGATAAACTCAGCAGGTCTAGCAGCATCTATGGAGAGAGAAAAACAGAGTCCGAATCCAGAAAAAGAATCATAGGGACTCGAAGCATCAACTCTTCTTTCTCTTTCCATAGATGCTGCCAGACCTGCTGAGTTTGTCTAGCATTTTCTGTTTTTTTTATCTAAAATTGTATGTTTGTTTTTCAATAGACTTGTCTTCCCCTGTAAGTTAGTTTCCTTTTGACTATGTCCAAAACTGAAAGTTCAGTGTCTTTTGATGTATGATGATGAAAATAGAATGGTGCATGCATCCAGTGGTGAAATCATGTTGACCTTTATTGTGAATAATAACATTTTCACACCATATGAAAATTGATGGAAGTACAATACATGGATTAACATTGAAAATTGAATGCTAACTTACAGTTGCTTCTCACCAATGTGGTGGACATTTTTTTCTAAAACATCATTAAAACATTTCAGTGTGATTTTGTTAGTAAATATTCCTATTTTCTGAACTCTGGTGACAAATTAATTTATTTAATAGAATGCAAGTATATGAGTTAGCTATTTGGAGTACAGCAACACATCAACAGAAACAGATTTTATTTAATTCATTCCATCATTATTGTCTACTTTGTCTAGGCTCGCAATGCAATCCAGAAGCAGCTGGAGAAGAACAAAATGCTTACAACAAAAGTGTTAGTTCCATCAGAGGGTGAGGATGAAGTTGAAGCTGAGATGGACAGGGGTGATATTGTTCCAGATTTTGTGAATAACATTGAAACAAATAAGGTAGCTAACCCTTGGATGTTGGGAAGATTGAGTACTGATGCAAAGAGTTCTGAAGTACAAGAAGGGGAGATTGCTACTCCTGTCAAAGTTGATGTAAATGAAGAATCGGATGAAGGGGAGAAACTATCAGAAGACGAGGCGCTGCTGCAGGCATTTGAGGAACGGCGGAGAATTCGTAAAGAACGTGATGGTGAACTGGCTGGATCATCTATTATTGTAGATCAGAGCAAGGCTGAAGAAAATGTGAAAAGTTTTGATGGAGAAAAGAAAAGCACTGTCCCTGATAACCAAGGTGAGAAAGAGGAGCATCTTGAAGAAGACCTGAATGAGTTTAATCATCTTTTTCAGAAATTCATTCAGAGTAAATCAAAAAACCTTAAAAAAACTCGAAGGAAAAATAAGAAAGTGAGAACTGAGAAAAACAAGGAAGGTGCAACGGTATCAGAGGAGCGAGAAGAGCCGATACTAGATGAACAATTAGAGCGCAGAAGGACAATGGAAGAATATGAGACTTTGGGTCAGGATGAAGGCATTGACGTTGGTGCGGCCTCAACCTTAGATACACCACAGATCATTGGCAATGCAGTAGAATCAGCAAATAAATCTAATCCTAAAGCTGAAGTAAAAAAGAAGCAGCTCATCAATCCTAAGAATGTGTTGATGGTTACATCCAAAAGCATTGAATCGCCTTTGGTTCCAACAGCAATAAGAGAGGAGGTAAGATAATTAGTGATGGGTTTTATTGAGTTTAATTCACATGATCTAATTGATTTTTGGCAGGTGTAAGTAAGATTATTCAGCCACTCATTGGTCATTTGCCAGTTCTGTTTGGCATGTGATCTGATGAATATTATCAGAACAAGGCAATCAATAGTTTTAAGCTTACTCTATTCAATCAGTATTAACAACTTTAAAACCATTGTACACTAATTGGTCACCTTGCTGTGCCTTACCTATGTCCCTCATGCGTTAGAATGAACCTGAAAGCATCATTATTAAGAATTTTTCTACCTTTCTGAAAATTAAGATCTCCTTCAGTGTTTGAAGGTGTATGATTAATATTGCTGGATATGGCATTTCCTAGATACTGGGGCAGATCTATCCAGACATTCCTGTGTTTCCAGTAAGCTACAAGTAGTTAATAGAGAAATTCATTTGAATCATGTATTTGATAACAATATTAAAATAACACCCCAATGAATTTTAGTTTTGAAATGGTTGTATTTTACAATAACTCTTATCACCTGGATTATATTCTAGTTTTCATCTTATTTCTTAACTCCGTTAGTTTTGACTACATTGGTGAAAAGGCTGGAATACAGTGTGCAGTTCAAATTTGTCTTATCTTCCTATGCCAGCTAAATTCACTGGGGTTACTTTTCATTACGGAACTAGTTTAGCTTTTACCGCTCTCTTAATATTAAGAATTTGAGGTCTATTTATTATCTGGTATCAAGGACAGATGAATAATTTGGATTAGGCCTATGTTTGATCATTTTCACATGTATATGTGACTGACAAATCCCCAGGGCCTGATGGAATCTATCCAAGGCTGCTCAGGGAGACGAGAGGTGAAATCGTTGGGCCTCTGACGCAAATCTTTGTCTCGTCACTGGACACGGGTGAGGTCCCAGAGGATTGGAGGATAGCCAATGTGGTCCCGTTATTTAAGAAGGGTAGAAAGGATAACCCGGGTAATTATAGGCCGGTGAGCTTGACGTCCGTGGTGGGGAAGTTGTTGGAGAAGATTCTTAGAGATAGGATGTATGCGCATTTAGAAAGGAATAAACTCATTAACGATAGTCAACATGGTTTTGTGAGAGGGAGGTCATGCCTCACTAACCTGGTGGTGTTTTTTGAAGAAGTGACCAAAATGGTTGACGAAGGAAGGGCCGTGGATGTTGTCTATATGGACTTTAGTAAAGCGTTTGACAAAGTCCCTCATGGTAGGCTAGTGAAAAAGGTTGGATCCCATGGGATAAAGGGGGAGGTGGCTAGATGGGTGGAGAACTGGCTTGGTCATAGAAGACAGAGGGTGGTAGTGGAAGGGTCTTTTTCCGGCTGGAGGCCTGTGACTAGTGGTGTACCGCAGGGCTCTGTATTGGGACCTCTGCTGTTTGTGATTTATATAAATGATCTGGAAGAAGGAGTAACTGGGGTGATCAGTAAGTTTGCGGACGACACAAAACTGGCAGGACTTGCAGATAGTGAGGAACATTGTCAGAGGCTACAGAAGGATATAGATAGGCTGGAAATTTGGGCAAGGAAATGGCAGATGGAGTTCAATCCTGATAAATGCGAAGTGATGCATTTTGGTGGGAATAATGTAGGGAGGAGCTACACGATAAATGGAAGAACCATAAAGGGTGTAGAGACGCAGAGGGACCTGGGTGTGCAAGTCCACAGATCTTTGAAGGTGACGTCACAGGTGGAGAAGGTGGTGAAGAAGGCATATGGCATGCTTGCCTTTATAGGATGGGGCATAGAGTATAAGAGTTGGGGTCTGATGTTGCAGATGTATAGAACGTTGGTTCGGCCGCATTTGGAATACTGCGTCCAGTTCTGGTCGCCACACTACCAGAAGGACGTGGAGGCTTTGGAGAGAGTACAGAGGAGGTTTATCAGGATGTTGCCTGGTATGGAGGGGCTTGGTTATGAGGAGAGATTGGGGAAACTGGGGTTGTTCTCCTTGGAAAGACGGAGGATGAGGGGAGACTTAATAGAGGTGTATAAAATTATGAAAGGCATAGATAGGGTGAACGGTGGGAAGCTTTTCCCCGGGTCGGTGGTGACGTTCACGAGGGGTCATAGGTTCAAGGTGAAGGGGGGAGGTTTAACACAGATATCAGAAGGACATATTTCACACAGAGGGTCGTGGGGGCCTGGAATGTGTTGCCGGGCAAGGTGGTGGAGGCGGACACACTGGGAACGTTTAAGACTTATCTAGACAGCTATATGAACGGAGTGGGAATGGAGGGATACAAAAGAGTGGTCTAGTTTGGACCAGGGAGCGGCGCGGGCTAATTGTTCCTTGTTTCTCGTTTCAAGGCTTCATTCTATGATCATCTTGCTGGTGCCAGTACAGAGCGAGACTGCGGATAGTTGGGAACCTGTCTCGGGGGCAGGGAATTCATATGGTGTTCGTGGAAGTGGAAATGACTAGGGTTGGGAAGCATTTTCCGATCAGGGCCATTGTGATCTCCTGGACTCGTTTCGATCGCCTCAGGGGGTCGGAGAGGAATTTCCCAGATTTGTTTTCCCCATATTGGCCCTGGGGTTTTTCACTCTGGGTTTTCGCCTCTCCCTGGAGATCACATGGTCTGGAATGGGGGGGTGGGGGTGAGTTAATAGGTTGTAATGAACAAAGCATCGTAGCTGTGAGGGACAGCTCGGTGGATAGGATATTGGTATGTAGATAGGCTGGAAAATTGGGCGGGGATCCTGGATTCAGGATTCAATCCTGGACCGGGGAGCGGCGCGGGCTTGGAGGGCCGAAGGGCCTGTTCCTGTGCTGTATTGTTCTTTGTTCTATATAATATGTATAAAAAGGCAAATTAAATCTACAATTTGCTGTCAATTTGAATTTGATTGGAAGACTTTGTTCTATTCTAAAGAAGATTTCTGCTGTGTGTGTATTTCTGATTCTGTACTTTTACTTATATCTTACACGTTTTTACATAAATATTCAACTAATCAAGTTCAATTACTGCCCAATATCTTCTCATTTCTTAGAAATGTACATTTCTAGGGAACTGATGATTAATGTTGACTCAGTTCCATGAGGCAACTTTTAAGGCCAAACCTTTTTTGCAAATCAGGTTTCTCAGTAGAATAATATCCTAATGTTATAAGACCAGAAGACATAGGTGCAGAAGTAGGCTAATCAGCCCATTAAGTCTGCTCCACCATTGTGAGATCATGACTGATCTGATAATCCCCTCTCCGCTTTCCTGCTTTATCCCCATAATCCTTTATTGCAGTTTTCTGCAGTCTTTCTCTATATAAATAACATTCAGCTCCTTTATTCATCCTATCAAAGCACATAACTTTACATTTTCCTACAATGTATTACATCTGCTAAGTACTCACTTAACCTGTTTATATTCCTCTCTACACTCTGTCATCCCTGCCACTTGCCTTCCCTATTTTTGTGCCATCCACAAACTTGACAACAGTACATTTGCTTCCTTCGCCCAAGTCATTAATATATATAATAAATATTTGTGATCTCAGCATTGACCCTGTGGCATTCCGCTAGTTATAGGTTGCCATCCTGAAAATGCCCCTCTTATTCTAACTCTGTCCTCTTTTAGTTAGCCAAACCTCTATCCATGCTGATATACCACGTCCAACATCATGGGCTCTTATCTTAAGTAGCTTTTTGCATGGTATCGGATCGGAAACTTTTTGGAAATCTGAGTATATTATATCTACTGGTTCCCCTTAACTTATCCTGCTCATTAGAATCATGGAATAGAATCCCAACAGAATAAATTATGCAGCGCTTCATTTAAGAAGAAGGCCATTCAGCCCATCGAGTCTGTACCAACCACAATCTCACCCAGGTCCTATTCCCGTAACCCTACTCATTTACCTAATCCCCCTAACACTAGGTCAATGCTAATCCCCCTGACACTAGGGTCAATTTAGCATGGCCAATCAACCTAACCCGCACATCTTTGGACTGTAGGAGGAAACCGGAGCACCCAGAAGAATCCCACACACAAACGGGGAGAAAGTGCAAATTCCACACAGACAGTGACCAAGGACGGAATCGAATCTGGGTCCTAGGTTCATTGGCTAAACAGCAAGTGGGGAGCTGGAGTGAAACATTCCTAGTGGAGAGGTGCTAGAGATTTCAGTTCCGAGCTCACTAATAGCACTTAAATTAAGCGCTGCATAATTTATTCAGCTCCATGCAAATTCCCAGTATAATTTCCTGAACCAAATGGAGTTGTAGAATTGAGGATGAAATTTGGAGAATTATAATGACCAAACATTATCTAATCAGAAAAATGAATCCAGGAGCATTCTTAACTAACAAATACGGGACCAGGTTGCACAGAGACTCCCAATGTCCACATCAAAATAGAGGACAGAGTTCATGTCCTAAATAGTTGAACTCAAATGTTGATGGCAGAAAGCTGTAAAATGCCTTACCTGAAAATGAAGTGCTGTACAAGATGTTCTTGGATAAGACTCTTAATTCGTCACTTGAAACTATGCACAATTCAAATGAGCACATTTTGAACATTTCACTTACCATCATTGTACTTCATTAAAGAAACAGTGTAGAGAAATGATATGCAGATAACCAAGTAATGGAAGAAATGACCTGATCAAAAACAAATTGGAAAAATGGAATTTAATAATGGTATTCTAGAATTGCAATTGTAAATTGAATTGAAATTAATTGTTTTAATTAGAATTGGAGAAATTGGACAGAGTTTTCCTGTCCTACCTGCCGCAGGAATTGTAGTGGGCGGGGGCGGACCATGCAAAGGTCAGTTGACATTGGGCAGGATTTTCCGGTCTTGGAGTGAGCGTGGCCGGAATGTTCTGCCCATTGTGTCTGAACACACAGGCATATCAGTGTTCTGTAACAGTTGTGGTCACTGTACCTTTGCCTTAAACCAGAATAGTGATGTGTTTGAGCATAAATTTGACATGTTGATTAAGTTAAGGTACAAATAATATGGCCCGTGTGCTGTTTGAAGCTTGTCACACTTCCACATCTGAGCCCTTTGATAGACTTGATGCTTTTGAATCTGTGGGCCTCAATTGATGATCTGTCTGGTTGTGGAATACTGTATTGTCTAAACTAGAATTCAGTGTTTTTTTTCTTTCCCACCAAACATACTGGGGGGGGGCAGGGGGAATGCACTTACTGAGCAGAGTTGCTACAAAGCATTACTGCCTGTGAAGGGACCCTTAACACCAAAACTATCTAGTTAAACTCTCAAAGAAGAAAGTTCTTCCTTTGGAAAGGTGTTTTGCTTCCATGCAGTAATTGCTCATAGTGCACAATTGAAATTAGGAGCTTAGAACTATAAGTACTCACCAATGTTACACAGTTGTATGTTATGCTGCAGAAGTTTCCTTGAGAAAGATGACATTTGTGATTGTGGCCTTCAACAAGAAATCACTGAATAACACTGATAAAGAACAACAGGATATGTTGTTAAGATTATATTGTAAAATGCATTAAATGTACACAGCACATCAAATTAAGGTATAAAATGCACCAGGAAAATAAATATGGACTTCAATACATAGCATTTGACAGTGAGCCTCCGTCCTTTAGATAATTTTCAATTTATTCTTTCTTATTAGAATGAGGAACAGGAGGACCAACGCATGGTCATCCAGGAGGCCTTTGCATCAGATGATGTCATTGATGATTTCATAAAAGACAAGAAGAGGCAAATTGATGCTGCCAAACCGAAAGACATCGACTTAACTTTGCCAGGGTGGGGTGAGTGGGGTGGAAAAGGCCTCAAACCAAGTGCAAAGAAGAGAAGAAGGTAAGTCTTTTGGAAGAATGACCATGATGCGTACAGGTCACTGGTAAGTTAGGACTGTCGATCTGAGTCTTTTTCAGCTATGAAGAAGTATTTAATACTCCAGTTGGAACAGAGGCTAATTCTCAGTCGGCTGATAGCTTTAACTGGACATTGTATTTAATATCTGTCACGAAAATGGACTGAGGGCTACAGAGATTTAATAGATCATTTGGGTCATAACAGACTTGGGAGTAGTACACAGATCAATGGTATGGGCTGGAAGGCATGAAGGGACGGCTTAATTTTTTTTGGTTTGTATAGAACTGTTCGTGTAGGCAGTAAACTGGCCTATGCTTCTGGAAAAAACATCCAAGTATCTATTTTCTAGTTTTATACATGTTCAATTTCACAAATATTGTGATGAGTAGTTATAGTGAAATATTTTGCATATTCAACCACATACAGAAAGTTTAGAGATTGCAAACATCTTGTTGAAGATGTGACAGGAATATTGGTATGTGAATATTCTATTCTGGCAAGGTGTTCGATTCCTCTCTCTTCTCTCCCCCCCCCGCCCCCTTCCTCCACTGCCACTTGTTTACAATAATATTTAAATGATGCTGTGGCAGATACTCATTTGCAGCTGGAAGACTATTGACCATTCCAAATCTCTTGAAAACCAAACAGGGAAGATAATTTTTCAATTTATTCATTTTTAAGGGACGTGAACGTCACTGGCAGGGCCAGCATTTATTGTCCGTCCCTAACTGCCCTCCATTTCGGAGAGCACTGAGAGTCAACCACATTGCTGTAGTTCTGGAGTCACATGTAGGCCAGACCAGGTAAGGATGGCAAATTTCCTTCTCTAAAGGACATCAGTGAACCAGATAGGTTTTTACAATTGACAACGGTTCCATGGTCATCATTAGACTTTTAATTCCAGATTTGTATTGAATTCAAATTTCACTGTCTATCATGGGATTCGAACCTGAGACCCCAGAGGATTACCCCGAGTGTCTGGATTGCCAGTCCAGTGACAATACCATTACACCACTGCCTTCCAAAACACCACGGCCTCTCCAGTGAGTTAAATGGATGGGGATCACCACAGAATTTCTGATTGATTCTTCTCGATATGTAATCTTCTATTAAGCTTAACTGGCTGGAAAATCAGAAAGTGTCTCACTAAAACTGTATCAGTATCTGTTAACTCACTGGAATATTATTCATGTAGCAATGTACTAATTAAAATGTCTTCTCCAATTATTGCATGATTTCCTTTTGAGCAGCTTGCATAGTCTAACAGGAATTTATATAGGGATCTCCCTGTATTCAATATTTGCAGATTCTTTGCACAGAAAATCATAAACATGATGAAAATGTTCCTTAGATTGTACTAACATTGTTAAACCAAGTGATTGCAGCTTGTTAATTTGACACCTGTGGTAGAAGAAAATTGGCATTTTTCATGAAGGATGAATTTACTAACCATGCGGATGAAGAGAAAGTAATTAGAAGCAGCCAAGCTGGATTTCAAAGATGAAGATTGTGCTTTAAAAACTTGACCCAGTTGTTTGAGGAGCTGACAAGATATTTTTGATGCAGTGGCTGTGACAGATATGAACTTTCAGTCAAGCTTGATAAGATACTACACACAAGAAATAGAAGCAGGAGTAGGCCCCCAGGTCCTTGACACCTGGCCCGCCATTCAATACAATCATGACTGATCTATGCCGGCCTCAACTTCTTTTCTGTGCCATTTCCCCATAGCCCTCTGTTACTCGACCTATTAAATTCTTATCCACCTCAACTTTAAATACTTCCAGTGATCCTTCCTCCACCACCTTTTGGGGCAGAGAATTCCAGAGATTCACCACCCTTGGCAAGAAGAAATTTGTACACACCTCAGTTTTAAATGATCGGCCCTTTATCTTGTAGCTATGTCCCCTTGTTCGAGACTACCCCCCCCCCCCACTAATGAAAACATCTCACTATCTACCCTGTCAAGCCCCCTTCAGGGTCTTATATGTTTGAATAAGGTCACCCCCCATTCTTCTAAACTCTAAGGAATACAGACCCAGACTATTTCGTCTCTTGATAGGAAAGCCCTCTCATTGCAGGCATTACCCTGGACTGCCTTCTTTGGACTGCCTTCGATGTTACTATATTCTTTTTTAGGTAAGGCGGTCAAAGCTGTACGCAATATTCCAGGTGAGGCTTCACCAATGCCCTGTACAATTGCAACAAAACCTCCCTTTTCTAAACTCCAACCCTTTGCAATAAAGGCCAAAATGTTGTTTGCCCTTTTAACGACTTGTTGGATCTGCCTGCTAGCTTTTTTGATTCATGCACTAGGACACCTGGATCCCTCTGTACTTCACACACCTATTTAAAGTTGAGGTTTATTTATTAGTCACAAGTAAGGCTTACATTAACACTGCAATGAGGTTACTGTGAAAATCCCCTAGTCGCCACACTCTGGCGCCTGTTCGGGTACACGGAGGGAGAATTTAGCATGGTCAATTCACTTAACCTGCACATCTTTGGACTGTGGGAGGAAACCGGAGCACCTGGAGGAAACCCACGCAGTCACAGAGAGAATATGCAAACGCCACACAGACAGTGACGCAAGCCAGGAATCGAACCCAGGTCCCTGGCACAGGCAGCAGTGCTAACCGCTATGCCACCATGCTGTCCCCTATTTCACTCACCTAGGAAACTATTGGTTATAGGATTAAGGAGAGGGTGGAAAATTGGATTTAAAACTTGAGAAGGGAGGAGACCGAATAGGGGATAAATGGTGGTTAGAAGTGGATAGCTGTGTGCCAACTGTATTCTATGTACTTCAATGATTTGGAAAGGAGACTTAAGGAAATGTCTGCACTTGTAAAGGATGCTAAAGTGGAAGTCAAAGTAAATAATCTGATTAAAAGAAGCTGCTAGGGGATAATGATAACATGGTGGAGTGGGCTAAAATGACAAAGAAACCTAATGTCAAAAATTGTGAGCTGGTACATTTCTTGTTCCAAAAATAATAGATCTTATGTTTTGAAATGGGAAGAGCAGAGAGATTTTGAGAGTTCTGAAATTTACAAAACAAGACTTTTGAAAGCAATACCTCAAGTGTATAAGACCATAAATTTTGGGGAACACTGGGTTTTACAGCAAGCTGTATAGAATATAAAAGTTGAGATACAGGGTCATTTTACAACCATAATTGAAGTACTGGGGGCAGTTTTGGATGATGCACTGAAAAAAGGATATGAAGCAATAGGCTGCAGCACAGGTTCACTCGTATGCTGCTTGATATGAGGGAAAATAAATATGAAAACAATCCAGTTTCTTTTGTCTGTCTTCATTACAACAGAGTCGCTTAAAAAGTGATTTGACCAAGGCATTTAAAATTATGACGGATTGGACAGGGGAGATCAAAACCAACTGTTTTCAGTGTTGTAAGATCTAGAACGATGGGACGTTGCTCATAGATTTAGAGTAGTATTCGAACAAAACTGATACTACTTGCACAAATCTAAAAATTGAAAGAGAACATGGTGTTGTTAAACTTCATATTTTGGATGCACTTTTTACAGGCGCCTGTAGAAAGTATCATCTTGCCTAGGCCTAATTGTACTCTTGTTACTGATTCTTTCTAGGTTCCGCATTAAAGCTGCCCCACCTCTGCCTAGGAAGGATCAACATTTGCCTAATGTTATAATCAGTGAAAAACGAGACATTAGTGTTGCAGAACATCAGGTGAGAAGGCTACCACACTGCTGAACTTGAGACTTGATCAATATGTGGTACATTCCGTGGGAGTGAATACTAGATGTGTAACATGAATATAAATTCTTTAAGGGTGTTTGGTGACAGGGCAGATCAGGATGTTGCCATTTTACTTCAGACTTGGACTTGAATCCAGGCCTGACTTGATGTTTATATTGAGTTTGTCAAGTTAAACCCAGTTTTTAGGAAAGTTAGCTACATAGTCCTAACTTCCTGCAATTCAATATATGTTACACCCATAGAAGCCAAAATTATAGTTGCTATCAGAATATACCACTATATCTGTGTACCAGGTGATGCAGTTCAATGTTGAAAAAAAAATGCTGGAGCAAACTAGAGGGAGTTTACTTTGGATCTAATCCATGCTATACCTGAGCAGGAAATGATTTTTATAAATACTGGAGAAACATTCAATTTTCCAGCACCTTTATTCTTCACTAAGCACAATTCACCATGAATAAAGGAGGAAGATACTTTCTTGCTGGAGGGTGAAAGTTTTGATTTCAGGTGATGTCTTGAATGAATGTTTCAAAATGAAGTCCAAACTTTTTTGTATTTTGTTGTCTAAGAGGTTTTTAAAAAATGTTATTTACTGCCCCAGGCATATTCACAACCATTAGAAAAGGAACACTTTTTTTTTTTTAAAGTTCCAATGGGAATGACTACAGTTTTCAACATTTAAAATATGGCATGAGGGAATATTAAGCTAGTGGTTTCATAGAAATTTGTCTCTCCTTTAAGATTTTTCTTGGTGCCCACCCCTTTGACCTAATTTATCCTTCCTTGGCTCATTGTCAGGTTTTTTCCGAACACATCTGTGAGGCGCCTTAGGATATTTTTTTATGTTACAAATGCAGTATCATTGTTAATGAACACATGGTGTGAGAGTGACCTAAATTTCCAACAGACTAATTAGGAGCAGGCGTAGGACACCCGGCCTCTCAGGTTTGCTCTGCCATTCATTAAGATCATGGCTGATCTGTTTGCAACCGTAACTCCACATTCCCACCTACCCCAATAATCTTTCACCCCCCCCCCCCCCCCCCCTTTGTTTATCAAGAATCTATTTACCTCTGGTTTAAAAATATTCAAAGACATTGCTTCCACAACCTTTTGAGGAAGCAAATTCCAAAGACACTCAGTCCTCTGAGAGAAAAGAAATCTCCTTTTCTGTCTTAAATGGATGAGCTGTTATTTTTAGACAATGACCCCTTGTTCTTGATTCTCCCCCGCGTGGAAACATCCTTTCTACCCCCCCCCCCGGTCAAGATCCCTCAGGATCTTGTATGTTTCCATCAAGTCATCTCTTAATCTTCTAAACTCCAGCGGATACAAGTCTGGCCTGTCTAACCTTTCCTCATAAGGCCATTCCAGTATTAGTCTGGTAAGCCATTCCTGAACTGCTTCCAAAACATTTTCATCCTTCCTTGAATAAGGAGGCTAATACTGTACATAACACTTCAGATGTGGTCTCAGCAATGCTGTATACAACTGAAGCATGACCTGCCTACTTTTGTATTCGATTCTCCTTGCAATAAACAATAACATTCTATTAACTTCTCTAATTACTTGCTGTCCCTGCATACCCTTTGCAATTCATGCATTAGGACCCAGATCCCTCTGCCTCTCCGAGCTCTACAATCTCTCACCATATAGATGGTTTTTAAAAATTCTCCCTGCCTGCCAAAATTAACAATTTCATATTTTCCCACATTATATTTAGCCAGATCTTACTTAATCTATTTATATCCCCTGTAGCCTCCTTATGGTCTCTTCACAACTTGCTCTCCTACCTACCTTATCTTTCTGCCATCAGAAGAATTGGAAGCTAAACCTTTGGTCCCTTCATGCAAGTCATTTATATAAATTGTAAAAAGTTGAGGCCTCCATTTGTTGCATCTTGCCAACTAGAAATTTACCCATTTATGCCTACACTCTGTGTCCCTTTAGCTAGCCAATCTTCATTCCATGCCAATGTTTTACCCTCTACACCATGAGCTTTTATTTTCCTCAATTAACTTTGATGTGGTTCCTTATCAAATGCCTTCTGGAAATCTGTAATTACAGTAAAGCTCTTTTATCTACAGTACCCAGTACTACTTCAAAGAACTCCAATAAATTATTAAACCTTCTGATTTCTCCCTCACAAAACCATGTTGAGACTGCCTGATTACCTTGATTTTTTCCAAGTGCCCTGCTGTAGTGCTTTTAATAGTTTCTAACATTTTCCCAATGACAGATGTAACGTTAACTGGTCTGTAGTTTCCTATCTTCTGTCTCCCTTTTTGAATAAAGGAGTTACATCTGCTATTTTCCAATCAATGGAATCTTCCCCGAATCTCAGAAATTTAGGAAAATTGAAACCAACGCATCAACTATCTCTCTAGCCATTGCTTTTAAGACCCCGATGATTAAGTCCATCATGACCCAGGAACTTGTCAGCCCGCAGTACCAACAAATTGCTCTGTACCATTTCCCGGCGATTGTAATCTCCGGAGTTCCTCCCTTCCCATGTCTGAATTATTAATTACTGGGATGTTGCTTGTATCCTCAATAGTGAAGATTGATGCAAAATACCTGTTCAACCCATCTGCCAAATCCTTATTTTTCACTCCCCAGACTCATTTTCTTTGATACTAATGCTCACTTTGTTAACTCTTTAAAATATCTATAGAATCTTTCTATCTGTCCTTATTTTTCTAGCCAGCTTTCTCTCATACTCTCTTTTTCCCCTCCTTGTAATTTTTTAGTCATTCTTTGCTGTTTCTTATTTTCTGTTCAATCTTCTGACTTGCCACCCATCTTTGTGCAGTTATCTGCTTTTTCTTTAAGTTTGATGCTATCTTTAACTTTAAATTAACCATGGATGCTGGGTCCTTCCCTTGGATTTTTTTCTTGTTCTAATGTATCTATTACCTGTATTCTGAAATATTCCCATAAATGTCTGCCACTTCATCTCTGGTGACCTATCCCAAACATAAATTGCCAGTTCTCTTTAGTTAGCTCTGCTTTTATGCCCTCATAATGCTAGTCTTGGATGCACTTTTCTCTTCCTTAAACTGAATGTAAAATGCAATCATATTATGATTGCTAATAGAATCATAGAATCCCATTCGACCCATCGAGTCTGCACCGATTACAATCCCACCAAGGCCCTATTCCCGTAACCCCACATATTTACCCCTGCTAATCCCCCTGACGCTAGGGTCAATTTAGCATAGCCAATCAACCTAACCCCCATATCTTTGGACTGTAGGAGGAAACCGGAGCACCCAGAGGAAACCCACGCAGGGGAGAACATGCAGACTCTGCACAGACAGTGACCCAAGCCGGGAATCGAACCCTGAACCCTGGCACAGTGAGGCAGCAGTGCTAACCACTGTGCCACCGTGCCGCCCATTATGGGACAAAGTTGGACAGGCCGGGCCTGTATCAACTGGAGTTTAGAATGATGTGATCTTATTGAAATATGTAAGATCCTGAGGGGACTTGACAGGGTGGATGCTGGAAGTACGTTTCTCCTAATGGGAGAGACTAGAATTTGGCAGCGGGAGAGGTGTGACGCCGACACTGTTTAAAAATAAGGGATCTCCCATTGAAGACAAGCTGAGGACAATTTATTTTCTCTGAGGTTTGTTAGCCTGTGGAATTGTCTTCCCCGGTCACCAATAGAATCGGTGTCATTGAATATTTTTAAAGTTGGGTTAGATAGATTTTTTATTGACAAGGGTATAGGGTACAGGAAAATCGAGATTAAATCAAATCAGCTATGATCTTATTAAATAGATCTTATTAAAGGGATTAAATGGTCTACTCCTAATTTGCATGTTCGTATGCATCAATGGCCAAGCCTTCAGCAGCCAAGGTGC
Source organism: Mustelus asterias (assembly GCF_964213995.1). Lineage (NCBI taxonomy): Eukaryota > Metazoa > Chordata > Chondrichthyes > Carcharhiniformes > Triakidae > Mustelus > Mustelus asterias. Next base: position 105,910,131 of record NC_135804.1, read on the forward strand.
TAAGATCTGGAATTTCCCCTCAAGCTCTCCATCTCTCTACTTGGCTTTGTTCCTTTAAAACTTTGTTTCTTTTAAGCTCTCATCTGCCTCAATATCTCCCTGTTGCATTTTGCTTTACAATGCTCCTGTGAGGCACTGTAGGATTTTTTTAGCATATTAAAGGTGCTATCGAAATACAAATTTATATATTTCCCTATCAAAAGCGGCTGTAGAAGCAGAATCTGCAAAAGCTTTCAAAGCAGAAGCAAATGAATAATTGAAAAAGGAGAAAGTATGGGGAAGTAAGGGGAAAGGAGCAGATGTTTAGGGTTAAGGTTTTTTTATTCATTTGTGGGACATGGGTGTCGCTGTCCATCCCTAGTTGCCCGAGGGCAGTCGAGAGTCAACCACATTGTTGAGGCTCTGGAGTCACATGTAGGCCAGACCAGGCAAGGACATCAGATTTCCTTCCCTAAAGGACATTAGTGAATCAGATGGGTTTTTCCGACAAGCGACAATGGTTTTATGGTCATCAGTAGATTCTTAATTCCAGATTTTTTTTTATTGAATTCAAATCCACTATCTGCTATGGCAGGATTCAAACCCAGGTGCCCAGGACATTAGCTGAGTTTCTGGATCAATAGTCTAGTGATAATACCATTGGGCCATTGCCTCCCCTGAACAGATTAGTGAACCAACACATATGTGGCCCTGTGAATTTGCTGTAAAATTCTATAGCTCTGTGTTTTGAATCAATTTAACTTCAAGTTTTCTTTAGGAATCCATTCTTACACGGACTTTTAAAAATGGTTGTTTGTAGTCACATGTTCTACTGCAAAAATATTTTCCAATAAAATATAGCAAAGTAGGCTCAAGGGAAAACCCTCATGACTATTTATTTCACTTGAGTCGGTGTTCTGTTCTCAATCAAAGTGTGTTCTTTGTGCCACCTTCAAACTCTAAAATGGAATTTATGATGAGGGGTTGCAGGATTATTATCATTGTTAGGCTGTATGTGGCTTTCACCTTCACAAGAGTGTTGCCACTCATCCTTCACTACCACTTGAGAATAATAAATAAATAGAAATTGGACAAGGAATATCCAGATTTTTACAGCATTTTTTTAAACTAAATGTGTTGAGCATTTTATTTTTCTCTCTCTCTCCTTCTCAATGCGTTCCTACTGTTCTGAAATATCAGTGAATGACCCCAAAATAACTGTTGGTGACTCTCCTGTCGCAATCTCTCCTTGGCTACCTCATCCGAACGAACATTCTTCATGTTTTTGTCTTGTTTGTGAATGCTGGCAGGTTGTTCAAGTTTGGAAGGCATTATGCAGCTCCTGATGCCAACACTGCACACTTTCCAGCAAAGGTTCATGAAGTAGCAATTTTCCCATCCTATGCATGCAGAGTTCAAATGTAGCTCTCCTATCACCACTCTGACTTGCTTAATTGTTCATTATTAATTGCTATTTAATGGAGGTTGCACTTGAAACATTTCAGATCTGTACAGATTCATTCTTTACTGGGCAGCAAAACTAGTACTTTGTTAACAGACAGGAAGCAAAGAGTAGGCATAAATGGGGCATTCTCAAGTTGGCAGGCTGTGACTAAGGAGCCTCAGCTATTTACAATCTATTGTCATGACTTAGACAAAGACACGGTAATGTATCTAAGTTACTGATACAAAGCTAGATGGGAGTGCAAGTTGTGATGAGGACACAGGCTGCAAAGAGATATAGACATTTAACGGAGTGAGCAACAAGATGGCAGATGCAGTATATTGTGGGGAAGTGTGAGATTGTTCACTTTGATCATAAAAATAGAAAAGCAGAGTATTTTTTAAAAGGCACGAAACTTAAATGTTGATGTTCAGAAAGACTTGGGTGTATTAAGACAAGGAACACTAAGTTAACATGCAGGTACAGTAAGCAATTAAGAAGGTGAATGACATGTTGATCTTTATTGAAAGGAGATTGAAGTACGAGAATAAGGAAGTCTTGCAACAAGGCCTTGATGAGGCCTGAAGTACTGTATATAGTTTTGGTTGCCATATGTAAAGATGAATATCCTTGCATTGGAGGCAGTACAGTGCAGGTTCACAAGATTGGTCCCTGAGATGAGAGGGTTGTCCTTTGCTGAGAGACCTAACACTCTGACATTTAGAACAATGAGGCATTCAATATTCTAAAGGAGCTTGAAAGGGTAGATGTTGGGAGTTTGTTTCCGCTGACTGGGGAATACAATCTCGGTTAAGGAAGAGATCGATCACTTGGGACCGAGATGGAGAAGTTTCTTCACTTAACGATTTGTGAATCATTGGAATTTTCCACCTCAGGCGATTGTGTTGATACTCTGGTGACTGGGATAGACAAATGTTTGGTGTCTCAGGGAATCCAGAGATATGGGGAGAGGGCAGGAAAGGGGAGTTGAAGCCCTAGATTTGTCATGATCGTATTGAATTGCAGAGCAGGCTCAATGTTAGTATGGTCTATTGCTCCTATCCCGTGTGTTCTAGTTTCTGAGCTGCCGGGCGCTAAGACAGCCATTTTAACAAAAATGTAATATTTTCATGCTCAATTCTATTTGGTTAAATGCCTCGGGTTCCAACTATTTACTTCACAGAAATGGGCTCTGCTACCTTGCTATTAGTGTGTGAACAATAAATAATCCTGCCTGGACACCAAACACTGATTTTTTTTTTGTTTTGATGCAGGTGAATCAACTACCATTCCCATTTTCTCATCAGAGTCAGTTTGAGAAGAGTATCTGTGCTCCCATTGGGAAAACATGGAATACTGAGAGAGCAACGCATAAATTGACCATGCCGAAAATTGTGACAAAAATGGGAACAATCATTGAGCCAATCTCCGAGGAGGATTTGCTTCAAAATGAGAAAAGTATGATGGCAAAAGTGAGACGGAATCCTCATAAACACAGAAAAGTGCAGCAGAAGAAACCATTTCATTAATGTCAAAAAACATTGTTGCTTACAGCAAAAAGCTCCTAACTTCTGGATTGTACGGCAGACTCTTGACCTGTAATGTAATAATGGGTATGTCATTTCCTTGCAGAATGTATATTAATGAAATCTACTGACCAGACCAGCGGTTTGTCCCATCTAGGCTGTAGCACAATGTGCTGAGGTGCCCTCGGCCGATCACATTTTGTGGAATAATGAAAGTAGAGATCAAAACTGTTGTCACACATCACAGTAAGAGTGGTTTTACAAATAGCATTTGCACGGTTCACATCTTATAAATCCATGAGGGAGAACTGCAGCTCATTAGTCATGGCCCTTACAATTTCAGGTGAACCTCTTGACTGCACTAATCCAGGGAAAACAAGGCCTTCCTGTATAGATTGGATGAGTGTAAAGCATAAGATTTGGATACTGAAAGGAGCAGTATTACTTAGCAAAAACTGCAGTGATGTGTGGTTCCTACCATACTAGAGATAGAGAGGAACGGTTTTTAATGTCAATATCCTTTCCATCTTTAAAATCATTCATTTCTTACCAGGATTTTGCAGGTGATGCATTTCATTCAAGCGACCTTCAGTAATGTGAGGTCTTCTAACAGTGACTGCTGGCAGGTTTTTAAGAGGTGAGCCCAATCCTGGTAACATACTTGCATTGCCCCTGTGGGAATTAGGGAGGGCTATTTGGGCTTGCGTGCAAAGCATTGGATTTAGAACATAAAGATAGCTGGGTTCTGTGAAACTATATACCTTGATATAAATATCTTCACGAGGGAGAATAGAGAAATCATTGGTACAGTATTAGAGTTCAAATATACTGAATTGAGTAAATGAGACTTTAAGCAATTAAAATGGTCGATTTTTAATTAAAATATATTACAGAATGGCAATCTGTCTGTTTTTATAACTGGATATTGCAAGGTAAACATGAATAAAATACTGCTACTGATGAAAGCCAGTCATGTGAAAGACATTTGTTAAAAATAGCTTTGATGTGAGCATTTATGGAGCTCTCGTTAATTCAAACCCTTATTTCTGTTTTCTGTCTGTGCCAACAGCACCCTCGACAGGACCAGATATATCATTGCATCACACATGTTCATCTTAAATAATTAGTCTAACTTTTCTTTTCTGACTGAAGAGTCCTAGGAAATGCAGCTGTAATATAGAAAATTTGCAGTCAGATCCAAAGCTAAAACTGATCAATTTACTGCTCTGCAAATTGCATAGTTTTTTTGGGGGTGGTTTATAGTTCAATGGGGAATCAGCAGTCCATTAGTCTACCAAGTTGCCACAGTGCAACAGGAACTAGCAACTGTCTGGCTTCTCACCAAAGGGATGTTCTTTGTGTGTGAGTGATTGTGGTTGGGTCAGTGAATAGCACCTCCAGTGCCTCAATTTGAACATTTTGATCCTTTAAAATTTTCTGTGGCTCCTTTCTCATTTGTGTTATCCCCTCAGCATTGCAGCCTGTCTTGAGCTCTTTCCCTCTGACTCCAGTCTCTTGATCATCCTTTTCTCCTTCATCCTACAGTCAGCAAATGTGGCTTCAGGCAGCTAGGCCCCAAACTCTGAAAGTCCCCTATCCACTTCCCTGTCATTCTTTAAGACTTTGCTTAAACCCTACCTCAAATGTTCAAATGAGACTTAATCTGCTTGAAAATTGAGGTTTACTGCATCCATTTTAAGATGCTCATATTTTAAATTTCAGACCTTAAAAAACGTAGCAAGTTGTTTTGATAAGTAGCTTAACCCTACAGACAAAAAAAATCAAATTCAATTCTTGATAGATGAAGTAAACTGTGCCACAACAGAACTCAGTATCCCTTGATTATGCTTGGCAGTTATGTCCCCACGTGATTAACAATAGCAACAGCAGCTTCTATTTATATGGTGCTTTTAACATAAAATGTTGCCAGAAGCTTAACAGGAGCATTAGTAAAGATGATTTATCATAAAATTACATAGAGATACTAGAGTAGATGAAGGTCAAAAGATAGATTTTAAGAAGAACCTTCAAGACAGAAAGGGTGATTGAGAGGTGGGAAAGTTTGGAGCGGGAATTCCAGAGTTTAGGGTCTTGGCAGCTGCAGGCATGTCACAGATGGTGGAGTGACTTAAAAATTGGGCTGCTCAGAAGGCAAATTGGAGGAGAGCAGAAACCTTGGGATTGTCGGACTGGAAGAGATTGTAGATATAAGGAAGGGAGAATCCATTGAGGGGTTTGAAAACAATGGTGAGAATTTTAATATCAAGGTATTACTTAATCAGGAGCCAATGTACAGGGATGGTGGGTCAATGGGACATGGTGCAAGTTGGGACATGAGCAGCAGAGTTTTAGATGACCTCCAATTCATGGCGAGCCATAAAATGGAAGGCTGATCAGAAATACATTGGAGTGATTAAATCTAGAAAGAACATGGATCAGGATTTCTTCAGCATTTGAGATGAGGCAAGGTTGGATTTGGATGAATTACAGAAGTGGAAGTAAGTATTCTGAGAGTGCAAGTATCCGGACAAATGTGAGGTAATGTATTTTGGAAGGTCTAATACAGATAGGAAATATACAGTAAATGGCAGAACCCTTAAGAGTATTGATAGGCAAAGGGATCTGGGTGTACAGGTACATCGATCACTCAAAGTGGCAATGCAGGTGGAGAAGGTAGTCAAGAAGGCATATGGCATGCTTGCCTTCATCGGCTGGGGTATTGAGTTTAAAAATTGGCAAGTCATGTTGCAGCTTTATAGAACCTTAGGCCGCACTTGGAATATAGTGTTCAATTCTGGTCGCCACACTACCAGAAGGATGTGGAGGCTTTGGAGAGGGTACAGAAAAGATTTACTAGGATGTTGCCTGGTATGGAGGGCATTAGCTATGAGGAGAGGTTGGAGAAATTTGGTTTGTTTTCACTGGAGCCACGGAGATTGAGGGGCATGGACAGAGTGGATAGTCAGAAACTTTTTCCCAGAGTGGAAGAGTCAATTACTAGGGGGGCATAGGTTTAAGGTGCGAGGGGCAAGGGTTAAAGGAGATGTACAAGGCAGATTTTTTACACAGAGTAGTGGGTGCCTGGAACTCGTTACCGGGGGAGGTAGTGGAAGCGGATATGGTAGTGACTTTAAGGGGTGTCTTGACAAGTACACGAATAGGATGGGAATAGAGGTCCCCAGAAGGATGGGGGTTTTTAGGTAAGTAGTGCAGCATGGTCGGTTCAGGTTTGGAGGGCTGAAGGGCCTGTTCCTGTGCTGTAATTTTCTTTGTGCTTTCTTTTATATGGTCAGAAGCTCATCTTAGAAATGTTTGTGAACAATTTGGTTCAGACAGTTACCCAGGAGAGGGTCGGAGTCATGAGGGAATGGAGTGTAGTCTGCCAGCCCTCATTGTTCAGGTTCATACATACAAAAACAATGAATTATGAAACCTGTGAACTTAAACCTCAACAAAGAGAATGACATGGGAGAAAAATAAAATGAATTCAGCTCATTTTACCTCTGAATATGGTACAATGTTTTTTGACATAAATGGCTGAATTTCTATCGCCTGTTACATTACTTGTGGTCAAAAGTCATAAAAATAAATGTGGAATGAGAATGACTCAGCAATTTGTACATCTGAGTGGACTTGCTCTTAAGTCCTGACTTTCCAATGTTGCTGTGCGAAGTCTGATCCAGAATGGATAGTAAATCATTGTCTTCTGGTGCGTGCACACATTTCTGTTTTGTTAACATGACATTAGTACCTATTGCCAATACGGGCGGCACGGTAGCACAGTGGTTAGCACTGCTGCTTCACAGCTCCAGGGTCCCGGGTTCGATTCCCGGCTCGGGTCACTGTCTGTGTGGAGTTTGCACATTCTCCTCGTGTTTGCGTGGGTTTCCTCCAGGTGCTCCGGTTTCCTCCCACAGTCCAAAGATGTGCGGGTTAGGTTGATTGGCCAGGTTAAAATTGCCCCTGAGATGCGTAGGTTAGAGGGATTAGCGAGTAAATATGTGGGGGTAGGGCCTGGGTGGGATTGTGGTCGGTGCAGACTCAATGGGCCGAATGGCCTCCTTCTGCACTGTAGGGCTTCTATGATTCTATGACTACCTGCCCTGGTATGCTCAACAATGGATGACCTAGTGTTGCAGGGCCATTGATGATAAAACCCTTTATCTTGTTCAAACTTTGTTCCCTTCAAGTAGCCAGACCAAGTTTCAGAGTTTTAAATCAGCTGTTTATTATGCAAGCTATAGCAACAACCCTGGTATGCCAGCTAGTGGTGAGCCAGAACCCTGAATACAGGTTTGCACATACAGATATGCTTCCATATTTAATTATATGGATTTAACATATACCAATCAAAAGGTTGCAGTTATCTATATCCGCTCACAACTATTGAATATGGTTACATCATGCCCAAGATACAAATATTAAAGACCAATCGCAATACATACATGCATTAATTATAATATCCAATCAGTGTAAAGTTTTGAACATGCTAGCTTGTGCCTGGGTTTGTCAATCAGTTATCTCTCCCATGTCCAGATGACGGACTTAATTAATTCTCTGACTATGGGTGTTTATTAGAGAAACAAACCTATATTCTGGGGTTGCCTCCATTGTAATTAGGCCCTGATGCTTATCTGGGTCTGCTTCAATAAAGATCTGTGGTTTTTCTCATAACAGCTTATGTGATTTTTAAATTTGCAGTTATTAACCCTTTCACCTAACTTGCACTTGAAGTGAACAGTTCATTTCTTGCCTGACTAAATATTTAACCTTATCTACACACCAGTTTTAGCCTTTAACTGTGAGTCACCAAACGATGAAGTTAATTCCTGAAATGTATAAGATACTGAGGGGTCTTGACATGATATATGTGGAGAGGGTGTTTCCTCTTGTGGGCAAATTTTGAACAAGGAGTCACTGTTTAAAAACAAAACATTGCCAATTTAGAAAAAAAAGGTGAAGCAAAATGTTTCCACTCATGAGTCTTTGGAACAGTCTTCCTGAAAAGCTTATGGAGGCAAAAACTTTGAATATTTTAAGGCAGAAGTGGATAGATAGTAAACAAGGAAGCTGATAGGTTATTGAGGGTGGGAGGGATGCAGATTTGAGATTACTATCAGATCAGCTATGATACCAAATGGAAGAGCAGGCTTGAGGGGGTGAATGGTCTACTCTGGTTCCTTGTTTGTATATAAAACACTTAGATATAGCTAAGATGTGATTAAATGCTATTTAAACACAAGTTTTCATTTATCTTTAATAGAACCGGTTTTTCCAGAACTGATTTTATTCAGGGTGGCTTTGTGACATTAGTAACAGTAGTACTTGAGATGATTTGGTATGAATTTTTAATAGCTTTATAATAAAACTGTAACAAGGGGCTATGTTTGGTCCAATTAATTCTTTCCTCGTCGCACAGTTGTTGGGTAACCAACATGTTTCCATCACCTCCAGGAGTTAATTAACTTGCAAGGCAAGAGAAATTTCTGGAGAGTGAGTGTGAAACAAAAAACTGGAAATGCATAGATCTGTTGGTATCTCGACTTAGATTGGGTTGCTTAAATTCTACAACAGCTATGATATTTTTGTTTAATTTGAACTAATGTTCTGAGTTCAACTTTTCTGCACCACTTAATGTTTTATATCCCTCAGTGAGTTTTTTTATTTTTGTCACAGATAAGCTTGCGTTAACACTGCAACGAAGTTGCTGTGAAAATCCCCTGGTTGTCACACTCTGGTGCCTATTCAGGTACACTGAGGGAGAATTTAGCATAGACAATGCACCTAACCAGCACATTTTTCGGACTGAGAGGAAACCGGAGCACCCAAAGGAAACCCACGCAGACACCGCACAGATGGCGACCCGAGGCTGGAATCTAACCTGGTCCTTAGCACTGAGAGGCAGTAGTGCTAACCGCTCCTAAACCAACATCATCCCAGACAATAAAGTATTTTTCTCAACTCTCCCCTCTACATGCCCTTTGGGGCATGGACAGAGTGGATTGTCAGAAGCTTTTTCCCAGGGTAGAAGAGTCAATTCCTAGGGGGCATAGGTTTAAGATGCAAGGGGCAAGGTTTAAAGGAGATGTATGAGGCGAGTTTTTTACACAGGTGCCTGGAACTCACTGCTGGGGGAGGTAGTGGAAGCACATACGATAGTGACTTATAAGGAGCGTCTTGACAAATACATGAATAGGATGGGAATGGAGGGGTACGGTCCCCGGAAGGGTAGGGGGTTTTAGTTCAGTCGGGCAACATGGTCGATGCAGGTTTGGACGGCCGAAGAACCTGTTGCTATGCTGTAATTTTCTTTATACACTTGATCGCTCCTATTGCTTTTCTTTGTACTCTATTCTGTATTCATGTATATTTGTGGTCTGGTGGCCAGAATTAAACCGTATTCTCTATTTTATTTCACCTCAGTAAGAAGTCTCACAACACCAGGTTAAAGTCCAACAGGTTTATTTGGAAGCACGAACTTTCGGAGCGCTGCCCCTTCATCAGGTGAATGATCATCACCTTCACCTGATGAAGGAGCAACACTCCGACAGCTTGTGCTACCAAATAAACCTGTTGGACTTTAGCCTGATGTGGTGAAACTTCTTCCTGTGCCTACCCCAGTCCAACGCCGACATCTCCACATCATTATTTCACCTCTTGTGGTGTTCCTTTTATCTCGAATCTTTGTGTTTGGTTACAGCAAGTTCATGGTGTCACTCCAAATTGTTCAAATTCTATCCTATTTAAATAATTTCATAAGCCAGAAATATTAATTAAGTTGCAGGTGAGTGATGTTCCATATCCTTGCGGAATATCTGCATCAAATTAATCAACATAATACCAGCTAGACAGATACCAGCCATGAATCACACACAAGTCAATGGTTATCCAGTAGGGCTGCAGCATGCCATTCTTAGTTTTGTGGTCATCTGAAATAAAACAAGTAAACAAACTTCTATTATTGTGCACACAAGATAGGGCGCAACCCATCTAATAAGTCTCATCTAATTAGTTTCCAGAGTTATGGATCATTATGTGCCGCTTCAATTTCTGAAACATGCTGCAAGTTAATTCCTTGTTTTGGAGGTGCATTTGAATTGTTACTAATTAAATGGCCATGGGATATTTAATTCATTAAATGTTAATTTACTCTGTGGGATACTGCATTGTACAGACCAGGAGGTCCAGATTCAATTTCCAGTTTATCTAGAGTAACATAATTGTATTTGGTACCCTTTGATTAGGGAGAAAAATTCAATGGGACATCCGTCAACAAGAAGATAAGATCATAAGCAAGGAAAAGTCCCAGTGCTTCATAAAGGGGAAGACCCAAATAAAGAATGGATTTTCAATCATGGAAGGATAATTATCTAAAAGCTTGGTCAAAATATAAGCATTTGATGGAAGGGCAAAATCAGGGAAGGAATCCTTGAATGGGCTCTCTGATCAATGGCAGGGAAAAGGGGACAAGGATGGGATGCAGCAAAGGTCAGAATTGGGGGGCTGAAGGGTGCAAATGGGATATAAGAAGGTTGCAGAAGTAGGTGGGCTAAGGCAGTGGAAGAATTTGGAGTTGAGGATATTAATTTTAATGTACTGGGTAATAGTGAGCTACCATAGGTCAGAGAGGATGAGATATTGTGCAGGTGGGACTTGAAGTGGAAGAGGATATAACTAGCTACGTTTGAGATGTTGGAGTTTATAGTGCATAGTAGGCTAGCAAGGACAATCTTGGAAAAATGTTACTGCTGGGAATGCACATATAGGCAATTGATAAAAGAATTAATTGTGATGTCTTTCATAGTCAAATAACCTTTGGATGCACTGTTTTGGGCGAGCTGAGTGCAGGAGATTGTGACCATATAGAAACCCTACAGTGCAGAAGGAGGCCATTCGGCCCATCGAGTCTGCACCAACCACAATCCCACCCAGGCCCTACCCCCACATATTTTACCCACTAATCCCTCTAACCTACACATCCCAGGACTCTAAGGGACAATTTTTAACCTGGCCAATCACCCTAACCCACACATCTTTGGACTGTGGGAGGAAACCGGAGCAAACCCACGCAGACACGAGGAGAATGTGCAAACTCTACACAGACAGTGACCCGAGCTGGGAATCGAACCCAGGACCCTGGAGCTGTGAAGCAGCAGTGCTAACCACTGTGCTACCGTGCCGCCCTATGTACCCCAGCAAGAAGAAATGAGAAGAGCAAAAAGAAGAAAATTTTCTTAGAACATTTCTCCTTTACCAGAAAGAAAAAAATTGAAAGTAGCCACCTCCAATTGGGTAATGTGTCTTTTTGCTTTCCATGTAACATAAGAAGACACTGCATCACATATTTTAGCAGACTAATGGCTGGAGCATGGGGGCCAGTCATGTGATGAAACCTCCAAGAATACATTTAATCTCAGTAGGTAACGCTAATCGTTCTTACTTAACCCATGGCATTAAATCAGAGTGTAATAACCATATTATGTCAACAATTATTGACTCATTTAGAGGTAGGCAATGGCCTAGTGGTATTATCACGACTATTGATCAAGAAACTCAGCTAATGTTCTGGGGACCCGGGTTCGAATCCTGCCGCAGCAAATAGTGGCATTTGAATTCCATTTTAAAAAATCTGGAATTAAGAATCTACTGATGATCATGAAACCATTGTTGATTGTCGGAAAAACCCATCTGGTTCACTAATGTCCTTTAGGGCAATCCTTACCTGGTCTGACCTACGTGTGACTCCAGAGCCACAGCAATGTGGTTGTCTCTCAGCTGCTCTCTGAACAAGGGCAACTAGAGATGGGCAATAAAAGCTGGCCAGCCAGTGACACCCATGTCCCATGAATGAATAAAAAAAGGTCAACCTATTTGTAAGTGGGTGTTATTTTGCTGCACCAAATACACTGGCTGCCAAGGTTGATCTTCCATTTTGGGTGAGTATAATCTGGTAACTTGTACTATTCTTGGCCTTTTTGGTGTTTATGAATTTTGATTTTTTTAAGTGAGGGGTGATATTGCTGGGACAAGGCTTTCCATCTTTTAGTTTGAACCTCCTCATTACTTCAGGGTATATATCAAATGGCACTCTGTTTCAGAGCTGAATAACCCAAGGCAGATGCAGCACGATTAGGTCCAAATTAAAGTTTTCCACTGTGTCTCAGCACCGACATCAAGAGACCATCCTCCACTGATCAGAATAACATTTTTAAATCTAGACATTAAAATCTAGACATTTTTAAAACTGTCTAGTCTCTGCAAGACAGTTAGATTCTTGGCCTTCATGTGGCACCATCCCATGACAGCATAACTTCAGAAATTTATCATGTCAGAAATTGGAGGTATGGTCATGTGTCACAAACATAGAATCATAGAAAATCACCAATGCAGTGCTGTACAAAGCAATTAAGTCTAATTTAAAATTGCTTATTTTTTTCATTCCAGTCCCCAGTCACAATATATATAGAGGGTAAAATCTGAATTTGTCAGTAGTGCAAGGTGAATTGGCAAAGAAAATCTAGCTCGGTGTAAAATGGGCAGCCAATTGAATTTCATTCCCATAATCTCCGCTCCTTGAATGATTGAAAGAAATTGTGAATGCAAAACTACTGCTGATTACAATCTTATGGTTCACTGAATAACTGCTATAAACCAAGAAATGTTTCTTAAGTGTACAGGGATTATCCCTGCAGATGGTAAGAAACACAATTGGCATCTTTTGGCCTTTCACATCCCTGCTCACAGCTGTACATGTTATGAGCACCATGCCTAAATCCTTTCTCGCCCAGTAGATTGGCTCCAAATTCAGAGCTTCCTGCAGTTAGAAAGACAGTATGCAAACTGTGAGTTTATGTAATACCGACATTTAGTTCATGTATTCCCAAGCTTAACAATTCGACTCTCCCAAACCAGAATGCAAATAGATAAGGGCAACGCAATGCAAACTGGAGGAACAACACCTCATCTTCTGAATGGGCACTTTACAGCCTTCTGGACTGAACGTTGAATTCAACAATAATAAAAGCAAATTACTGTGGATGCTGGAATCTGAAACGAAAAGAGAAAATGCTGGAAAATCTCAGCAGGCCTGGCAGCATCTGTAAGGAGAGAAAAGAACTGACGTTTCAAGTCCAGGTGACCCTTTGTCAAAGTTAAAAGACATAGAAAGTGGGAGATATTTATACTGTAGGGTGAGGGAATGAAAGATGAGTCTAGGGGCCAGTCTATGCTGAGACAGTACTAGATTCTCTCACAAGATGAAACATCAAAGAGAATTACAGCACAGGAACAGGCTCTTCGGCCCTCCAAGCCTGCACCGACCATGCTGCCCGACTGAACTAAAACCCCCTACCCTTCCGGGGGCCATATCTCTCTATTCTCATCCTATTCATGCATTTGTCAAGACCCCCTTAAAATTCACTAACGTATCTGCTTCCACTACCTCCCCCGGCAGCGAGTTCCAGGCACTCACCACCCTCTGTGTAAAAAACTTGCCTCGTACATCTCCTTTAAACATTGCCCCTTGCACCTTAAACCTATTCCCCCTGGTAACTGACTCTTTCACCCTAGGAAAAAGCTTCTGACTATCCACTCTGTCCATGCTCCTCATAATCTTGTAGACTTCTATCAGGTCGCCTTTCAACCTCCATCATTCCAGTGAGAACAAACCAAGTTTCTCCAACCTCTCCTCATAGCTAATGTCCTCCATACCAGGCGACATCCTGGTAAATCTTTTCTGTACCCTCTCCAAAGCCTCCACGTCCTTCTGGTAGTGTGGCAACCAGAATTGAACACTATTCCAAGTGCGGCCTAACTAAGGTTCTAATAAAGCTGCAACATGACTTGCCAATTTTTAAACTCAATGCCCCAGCCGATGAAGGCAAGCATGCCATATGCCTTCTTGATTATCTTCTCCACTTGTGTTGCCACTTTCAGTGACCTGTGTACCTGTACACCCAGATCCCTCTACCTATTAATACCCTTAAATATATATTACATATTATAAATGTAATATACAGTTACTGTATATTTTCCATTTGTATTAGACCTTCCAAATGCATTCCCTCACATTTGTCCAGATTAAGCCCCATCTGCCGTCTCTCCGCCCAAGTCTCCAAACGATCTATATCCTGCTGTATCCTCTGACGGTCCTCATTGCTATCCGCTATTCCACTAACTTTTGTGTCATCTGCAAACCTACTAATCAAACCAGTTACATTTTCCACCAAATCATTTATATATATTACAAACAGCAAAGCTCCCAGCACTGATCATTGAGTAACGCCACTAGTCACAGCCCTCCATTCAGAAATGTACCCTTCCACCGCTACCCTCTGCCTTCTATGACGAAGCCAATTCTGTATCCATCTTGTCAGTTCACCTCTGATCCCATGCAACTTCACCTTCTGCACCAGTCTGCATGAGGGACCTTGTCAAAGGCCTTATTGAAGTCCATATAGACAACATCCACTGCCCTACCCTCATCAACCATCTTCGTCACTTCTTCGAAAAACTCGATCAGGTTAGTGAGGCACGACCTACCATTCACAAAACCATGTTGCTTCTCGCTAATACGTCCACTTATTTCCAAGTGAGAGTAAATCCTGTCTCGAAGAATCCTCTCCAATAATTTCCCTACCATGACGTAAGGCTCACCGGCCTGTAATTACCTGGATTATCCTTGTTACCCTTCTTAAACAAAGGAACAACATTGGCTTTACTCCAATCCTCTGGGACCTCCCCTGTAAGAAGTCTCACAACACCAGGTTAAAGTCCAACAGGTTTATTTGTAGCTAACGCCACTAGCTTTCGGAACTGGTTCCGAAAGCTAGTGGCGTTTGCTACAAATAAATTTGTTGGACTTTAACCTGGTGTTGTGAGACTTCTTGCTGTGTTCACCCCAGTCCAACGCCGGCATCTCCACATCATGACCTCCCCTGTAGCCAGTGAGAATACAAAGATTTCTCTCAAGGCCCCAGCAATTTCCTTCCTTGCCTCTCTCAGTATTCTGGGGTATATCCTACCAGGCCCTGGGGACTTGTCTATCTTAATGTTTCTCAAGATCCCCAACACCTCCTCCTTTTTGATCTCAACATGACCCAAACTATCTACACACCCCTCCCCAGACCCATCATCCACTAAGTCCTTCTCTTTGGTGAATACTGATGCAAAATGTTCATTTAATACCTCACCCATTTCCTCTGGCTCCACGCATAGATTCCATCCCCTGTCCTTGAGTGGGCCAACCCTCTCCCTGGCGACCTTCTTGCTCTTTATATATGTATAAAAAGCCTTGGGACTTTCCTTAATCCTGCTGGCCAATGACTTTTTGTGACCCCTTTTAGCCCTCCTGACTCCTTACTTAAGTTTCTTTCTACTTTCCTTGTATTCCACACTTGCTTCGTGTGTTCCCAGCCGCCTTGACAAATGCTTCCTTTTCCTTTTTGACTAGGCTCACAATATCTCTCGTTATCCAAGGTTCTCAAAACATGCCATACTTATCCTTCATCCTTACAGGAATGTGCCGGTCCTGAATTCCTATCAACTTACACTTGAAAGCCTCTCACATGCCAGATGGTGATTTGCCCTCAAACATCTGTCCCCTATCTACATTCTTTAGTTCATGCCTAATATTGTTGTAATTAGCCTTCCCCCAATTTAGCACCTTCACCTGAGGACTACACTTATCTTTATCCGTCAGTACCTTAAAGCTTACTGAATTGTGGTCACTGTTCCCGAACTTTTCCCCTATGTCGACCACCTGACCGGGCTTATTCCCTAATACCAGGTCCAGTACGGCCCCTTCCCTCGTTGGACTATCTACATACTGTTTCAAGAAGCCCATCCATTCCACATCTACCCTGTCAAGACCTCTCAAGATCTTTTATGTTTCAATCAAGTCATCTCTTGCTTTTCTAAACTCCAGTTGATACAAGCCTCGTCTGTCCAACCTTTCCTCATAAGACAACCCACTCATTCCATGTATTAGTCTGGTAAACCTTCTCTGAACTGCCTCCAATGCATTTATCTCCTTCCTTGAATAAGCTGACCAATACTGTACAAATACTATAAATGTGGTCTCACTGGTGCTCTGTATAACTGAAGCATAATCTCCCTACTTTTGTATTCAATTCCACTCCACAATAAATGATAACATTTTATTAACTCTCCTAATTGCTGTACCTGCATTCTAGCCTTTTGTGATTCATTCACTCGGAATGTGCTCTGCAATCTCTCACCATTTAGATAAGATGCTTTTTTTTCCTAGACAATTTCATATTTTCCCACATATTTCCTTTGCCCAATCTTTAAACCCATATATACATAGTAACTTCTTTATGTCCTTCTCACAATTTACTTTCCTACCCATCTTTGTGTCATCAGCAAATTTGGAAACTGTCCCTTCAATCCCTTCATCCAAATCATTTGCATAAATTGTAAAGTTTGAGATCCTAGCACTGATCGCTGTGGCACACCACTCGTTGCATCTTGCCAACCTGCAAAAGACCCATTTATGCCTACTTTCTGATTCTTGTTAGCTAGCCAATCTTCTATCCATGCCAATATGTCACCCCCTACATCGTGAGCTTTTATTTTCCGCAATAACCTTTGATGTGCCACTTTATCAAATGCCTTCTAGAAATCTAATTCCAGTACATCCACAGTTTCCCTTTATCCACAATACATGTTACTTACCCTAAGAACTCCTATAAGTTGGTTAAACATGATTTGCCTTTCACAACATCATGTTGACTCTGCCTGATTAGCTTAAACCAATCCAAGAGACCTGCGATAACTTCTTTAATAATAGCTTCTAAAATTGTCCCTATGACAGAGGTTAAGCTAACTGGCCTGTAGTTTCCCACTTTCTGTCTCCTTCGCTTTTTGAATAATGGAGTTATATTTGCTGTTTTCATATCTAATGGAACCTTCTCTGAATCTAGGGAGTTTTGAAAAATTTAAATGAATGCATCGATTATCTCACTGGACACTTCTTTTGAGACTCTTGGATGAAGCCCATCAGAATCTGAACACTTGTCAGCCCACATCTCCAACAATTTACTCAGTATCACTTCTCTGGTGACTGTAATTTTCCTGGATTTCTCCCTCCTTTCCAGTTCCTGATTTATAGCTACTTCTAGAATGTTACTTGTATCCTCAATAGTGAAGATTGATACAAAATACCTGTTCAATTCATCTGCCACCTCCTTGTTTCCCATTATTAACTCACCAAATTCACTTTCTATAGGACCAATATTCACTTTGTTAACTTTTCTTTTCTAAATATTTACAAAAACTCTTACTATCTGTTACTATATTTCTGGCTATCTTTCTCTTGTACTCTAATTTTACCCTCCTTATTAATCTTTTACTCATCCTTTGCTCTTCCTTATTTTCTGTCCAATATTCCGACCTGCCACCTGACTTTGCACAATTCCATGCTTTACCTTTAAGTTTGATACTATCTTTAATCTTTCTAGTTAACCACGGATGGCAGGTCCGTCCCTTGGACTTTCTTACTCGTTGGAATGTATCTATTCTGTGCATTCTGAAATATCCTCTTCAATGTTTGCCACTGCATCTCTATTGACCTATCCCTAAATCAAATTTGCCAATTTGTTTTAGCCAGCTTTGCTTTCATGCCCTTAGAATTGCCCTTATTAAAGTTTAAAAACATGATATCAGGCCCACTACTCACGTCCTCAAACTGAATGTAAAATTCAATGCGATCTAGGGGTCTCTTCAATGAGATCATTAATTACTCCCCTCTTGTTGCACAGTATCAAGTCTAGTATAGCCTGCTCCCTGTTTGACGCTAGTACATGCTGTTCCAGCAAACTATTCTGAAAACATTCAGTGAACCCATCATCTAGGCTACCTTTGCTAAACTTACTTTTCCACTCTATATACAGATTAAATTCCCCATGATTATTACCGCGCCTTTCTGGCGAGCCCCAAGTGTTTCTTTCTTTAGGATTGTAGGGAGCAACTCTCTTCACATCAATGATGCCCACTGCTTAAAGTGTCTTCACAAAAAAGGTTCAGAGTGAAATCTGCCAACTACAATCTCAAGGCTAGGCATGGATCATAACTTCTTTAGCTACAAGATGATCAGGGCTTTATGCTCTTTTGTGTCTGGCTCCTTCCTGGCTGCTGCTCGAGGTGTAAGCAGCATGTTATAGATCAGTACATTTCTCTATTGATGAGATTTTGGAGACAGTATATTGTCATGAACATGTAATTGTGATATTATAGATGTTGAAAAAAGCTAATCTTCCTTACAGATGAAAAGAGGACCAGAGACAGTAACCAGCACCTCGCTGAGTGAGTGGAAAGAGGACCCAGAGACAGTACCCACCATCTCACAGAGTGAGTGAAATGAGGACCCAGAGGCAGTAACCATCACCTCGCAGAGTTACCCAATCCAGTCCGGTCTGTGGCTCCAGAGTGGAGTGGCTGCATTCTGAGAGAAGTCAGTGTGACATCAAAGGAAAGAAGTGATTGGTTGATAAACATTTTGCTCATATATCTGAGTAATTGTAAGGTGTTTAATAACAGTGATAAAACCTATTTGGAGTAGCAGTGTTAATTTATTTTTCTTCTCTAATAAACATAATAAAGATATCTATCAGGACAGAGGATGTGTTCCAACTACAGAATGTAGGAGGCTTCTGGACACTTGTGTGATCCAGGGCACAAACATCTGTACTGCAGATCACAGAATCATAGGATGCCTAAAGTGCAGAAGGAGGCCATTCGGCCCATCGAGTCTGCACTGACCCTCTGACAGAGCAGCTTATCCAAGTCCTCTCCCCCACCATATCCCCATAACTCCACACTTTAACAATGCCTGTTTTTATCTCCTGCGGCTTGAGGAGCTTCAGCTGAGTCATTGAGCTGGAGCCTGAGTTGCAGACACTGCACTGCATCAGGGAAGGGGGAAAGTTACTCTGTACCAGGAGGCAATCACACCTCTTAGGACCGGCTCTTCTGATATGATGAGTGGTCAGGGACAGGAGGGTGCCTGTGAGTGAGGCAGGCATGGGGACCCAGAAGGTAGCAGTAGGGGAGCCTCAACCTGTGCAATTGTCCAACAGATTCAAGGTTCCTGCGCATTTCTCCTGCTCTTCCAGAATATTCAGGGTGAACAATGTAGATATAGAATCATAGAATCAGAATCCTACAGTGCAGAAAGGAGGCCATTCGGCCCATTGAGTCTGCACTGACTACAATCCCACCCAGGCCCTATCCCCATAACCCCATACATTTACACTAGCTGGTCCCTCTGACACTAAGGGGCAATCCACTTAACCTGCACATCTTTGGAGTGTGGGAGGAAACCTGAGCACCCGGAGGAAACCCGCATAGACAGGGCAGAATGTGCAAACTCTGCACAGACAGTGATCCAAGCTGGGAATCGAACCCGGGTCCCTGGCCTTATGAGACGGATGCCATCATCTCACGTGAGAACACCATCCACCAGGTACACGGTACATTCACTTGCAACTCGGCCAACATTGTCTACCTGATACGCTGCAGGAAAGGATGTCCCGAGGCATGGTACATTGGGGAGACCATGCAGACGCTACAACAACGGATGAATGAACACCGCTCGATAATCACCAGGCAAGAGTGTTCTCTTCCTGTTGGGGGGAACACTTCAGCGGTCACGGGCATTCGGCCTCTGATCTTCGGGTAAGCGTTCTCCAAGGCGGCCTTCACGACACAGAGCAGCGCAGAGTCGCTGAGCAGAGACTGATAGCCAAGTTCCGCACACATAAGGATGGCCTCAACCGGGATCTTGGGTTCATGTCACACTATCTGTAACCCCCACAACTTGCCTGGGCTTGCAAAATCTCACTAACTGTCCCAGCTGGAGACAATACACATCTCTTTAACCTGTGCTTAACCCTCTCTCCACTCACATTGTCTGTACCTTTAAGACTTGATTACCTGTAAAGACTCGCATTCCAACCATTATTTTGTAAATTGAGTTTGTGTCTTTATATGCCCGTGAACTGAAATCCCACTCACCTGATGAAGGAGCAGCGAGTGCTCTGAAAGCTAGTGGCTTGTCCTACCAAATAAACCTGTTGGACTTTAACCGGGTGTTGTGAGACTTCTTACTTATGAGACAGCAGCGCTAACCACTGTGCCACTGTGATCTATAATATCACAATATATATAAACTATATATTTTAAAGAGGTGATATTGTTTAACACAACCTGCAAATTATTTTTAATTCCCAATTGTTTAGGCTTCTCTTGTGCCACATGTGGAGAATATATGCAAGAATCTGATTCCTGCTGTCAGCCAATAGCTAGCAGCTAGTTGGTGCATTGATTGAATCACACCTTCACTTGCTTTTCTCTTTCCTGATCGTCTGGCTGACAGTGGGAGCTTGGTTGGTAGGGGGTCACAGAGGTGAATATACATCCTGCCACTCTGGCGCAGCACACTGGTACCCAGAATCTTGATGAGGCAGGGGATGAATTTGGATATTATTTACTTCTGATCATTAACAATTGACTGTAACGTTTGTGTATGCACAGCTGATGAGTCTGTCTCCAGCCACCGTTTGTACAGTTCTACACATAAAGAATGATCTTTCAGTCAAGTTCCAGAGGACAATTAGGGTTTATGAAACTGAACCTCAGCAACAGATTGCATCTTGAGAAGAAAGGGCACAAAATTGGGAGGGAAAGTAGATGGAAGCTTGAATGTGCCCCTTTAAGAAAAAGGTTATTACAGGGCCTGATCAAGCTGTTAATTTCATAAAATCAGGCAATGGTAACACTATATTTAAGCTTGAAAGAAAAGTAAATTGCTGATCAGAATTACTATATATACCAGACTCTCAATTTTTGACAGATCTGATCCATCATTTGTAACATCAGTAGGTGACCAGCTCTACACATACTATATGATAAAACAGCAGGTGGCAAACTGACGCTTGTTATTTGAAATGGCAGCAGATGCCAGACCTGCCTCACGGTATGTAACAGCATCAAGTGGAACACAACCGAGCATCGATTTTTAATAAGATCAGCAAATAACAGATGCAATGTTAGTTCATGACAGACCCAGCACAGCATTATTTAATAATATCAATGGATGATGAATCTTCTTACCCATAATATTTAATGATACCAGTAGATGATAAACTCATGGTATACAACAATATTGAAGGTTACAGTACCAACTCGCCATATACATCAGTGAGAGACTGGACTGGCCCGCGGTACATAATAAAATCATGAATTAAGCTGTTTTATTTTGAAAGCAGGCAACAGATCTGGTGTTAATGAAAAATGCCCCAGTGATCTTAAAACAAGTCAAAGGTTGATATTCCCAGTGAGCATGATTTATTAAAACAAACCATCTATTTTCTTTGTTTAATGACATGATCCCTTAAGGAAAGTTTAAAAAGATGGATTTTTTGATTTGATTTAATTTATTGTCACAATGAAAAGCTTTGTTTCTTGCCTGCTATACAGACAAAGCATACTGTTCATTGAGTACATGGGGAGAAGGAAAGGAGAGGGTGCATAATATAGGGTGAAGAGAAAGATTAATAAAACATCATAGGTCTGTTCAAAAGCCTGATAGCGGCAGGGAAGAAGCTATTCTTGTGTTGGTTGGTACGTGATCTCAGACTTTTGTATCTTTTTCCTGATGGGAGAAGGTGGAAGAGAGAATGTCCGGTGCGTGGGGTCCTTAATTATGCTGACTGCTTTTCCAAGGCAGCGGGAAGTGTAGACAGAGTCAATGGATAGGAGGCTGAAAGTGTGCCTCCACAGAAATATCACTTCTATATCATTAAAGGGCTGGTGTGTGTGAGATGCTGAAATGGTAATGTATTTGTTTTTCTTGTTTTGAGTTACTTATATCCCAATGATCGGGATTTTGTATTTTCTTAGATTCAGTCTGGAGTAAATTTCATGAACTCCTTTTCGGTACTCTCAAAATCTATCCCACTAAAATGTCCAGTGGATTAGAGTTCTAATGTTCCACTTTACCACTTTGTCAAACTGTGGTACTTTAAAAAGATGTCCTACCGATGGTCAAGTGAGTAATGGCAGCATTTGGTCTTGTAAGGGGCCTTTCAGACAGGAAGGTCTATGGTCCACTTGTCATTTTACTGTCAGGCCTTTCTGTCATGTCTGCCTGCCTGAAAGAGGTACTGTCCCTTGCCGAGTGAATATGGCCTCTTGGTGAGAGACACTCTCCCTCCTACTCTTCTCTCTTTAAGCCTCCTCTGTGTTGCCTTTGCTCACTTTCCTACTATACCCATGTGAGAGAATGTGGCCTAACTAAAACCCATAAAGTCAGAACTAATGCCTTCACATGTGGCGCCACTCCCTATCAATTTGACTTATTTAAATAGCAGCAGAAAATGCAGAGCATTTCTGCAAACTCAGGCAGAGCTGGTAGAACTTAAAGAATAGATGATGACTTGAATAGCTCTGGTTAGGGTGGAGGAAGTGGTGCTGCCTGCCGCTGAATGCATGTTCCAATTGTAGGTTTAAGTCAGGGCATTAGTTGGAGCAGTGAGGTTAGAAATGGCAGCGCTGGTGTCAAATCCACATTGAATGCAGACTGACATCCTGTCTACTCTGCTAGCACCCCGACCAAAATAAAACTGCAACTGAAGCACGGAAACTAAATGTGCAATGAACTTAAATTTTGTAGCCCAGATGAACAGAAGAAAACATGCTCATCAAACCTGATATACTGAGTCATTCTTGTGCATTTTCTAGTCCATGGATGGCATTGACAAAAACCAGTACACTTGTACATCTTTCTAATATCTTAATCTGAGAAGCTGGGCTACACAACTTGGCTTCCAAGCCGTATTCTTGTGAGTTATCCTCATGGCAACACTGCTGTGTTGCTTGTGACAGAATCACAGAATTGTTACAGGGCTGAAGGAGGCCATTCGGCCCACCAGATCTGCAGCGGCTCTCCAAATGAGCATTATTACTTAGTGCCATTCTCCTGCCTTTTCCCCATAGCCTTGAGCACTGTTTATATTCAAATAATCACCTAATGCCCTCTTGAATGACTCAATTGAGTTTGGCAGCAAGGAGCCCTAGCGAAACTGGAGTCAATGGTAATCTGGGAGAAAGTCCCACTGGTTGGAGTCATACTTGGCGCAAAGGAAGATGTTTGTGGTGGTTAGAGGTCAATCATCTCAGTTCCAGGACATCACTGCAGGAGTTCCTCAGGATAGTGTCCTAGGCCCAATCATCTTTGAAGTGGGGCTCTCCGCTGCTGACTGCGTATTAATGTTCAGCAACATTCACAACTCCTCAGATATTGAAACAGTCTATATCCGAATGCAACAAGACCTGGACAATATCCAGACTAGGGCTGACAAGTAGTAAGTAACATTTGCATCACACAAGTGCAAGGCAGTGATCATCTCCAACAAGAGAAAATCTAACCTTGACACTCTATGGCATTACCATCGCTGAATCACCCACTATCAACATCCTGGGGGTTACCATTGACCAGAAACTAAACTGGACTGTTCATATAAATACTATGGCTATAAGAGCAGGTCAGAGACTAGGAATCCTGCAGTGGGTAGGTCACCACCTAATGCACCAAAGCCAGTCCACCATCTAAAATGCTCAAATCAGGAGTGTGATGGAATACTCTTCACTTGCCTGGATGCAGCTCCAACAGCATGCAAGACAGCGGCACAGTGGTTAGCACTGATAGCTCACAGTGCCAGAGACCTGGGTTCGATTCCCAGCTTGGGTCACTGACTGTGTGGAGTCTGCACGTTCTTCCCGTGTCTGTGTGGGTTTCCTCCGGATGCTCTGGTTTTTCTCCCACAGTCCAAAAGCCATGCTAAATTTTCCCTTAGTGTACCCAAATAGGCGTCGGAGTGTGGCAACCAGGGGATTTTCACAGTAACTACATTGTAGTGTTAATATAAGCCTTTGAATAGCTCTGGTTAGGGTGAAGGAAGTGGTGCTGCCTGCCACTGAATGTATGTTCCAATTGTAGGTTTAAGTGAGGGCACTAATAAATGTGACACTAATAAATACATTTTAAAGAAGCTTGACACCATCTAGTAAAAAGCAACAGCTTGATTGCTACCCCTTCCAAAACCGTTCACTCCCTCCACCACTGACACCCAGTGGCAACCGTGTGTACTACCTGCAAGATGTGCTGTAGGAACTCATCAAACCTCCTTAGACAGTACCCATGACTATTGCCATCTAGAAGAATAAGCGCAGCAGACACATGAGAACACCACCATCTGGAGGTTCCCCTCCAAGCCACTTTCCATTGTAACTTGGGAATATATCACCGATCCTTCACTGTTGTTGTAAATAACGTCCTGGAAGTCCCTCCCAAACAGCACGCTGGGAGTACCTACACCACATGGACTGTGGGGGTTTAAGAAGACGGCTCACCACCACCTTCTTGAGGGCAATTAGGGATGGATAGTAAATGCTGGCCTAGCCTCGCCCATAACCAATGAATGAATTGAAAAAGTGAGACAGGAGATCCTGGAGACGGATATCAGGAGAGAAGGGAATATGGTGACTGCGGGATGGTGACACAGTGGTTAGCACTGTTGCCTCATAGTGCCAGAGACTGGATTCAATTCTGGCCTTGGGTGACTGACTGTGTGGAGTTTGCATGTTCTCCCCGTGTCTGCATGGGTGTCCTCTGTGCGCTCCAGTTTCCTCCCACTGTCCAAAGATATGCAAGTTGGATGGATTAACCATGCTAAATTGCCCCTTAGTGTCCCAAAGTATAGGTTAGATGGATGGTGGGTCTGGGTAAGATGCTCTGTTGCAGAGTCAGTGAAGACTTAATGGGCCTAATTGCCTCCTTCTGCATTATAGGGATTCTCTGATTCTATGACTGACATCAGTGTCTAAAAGAGCTGGGGAGAGCGGGATCCAGGCTTGGATATCAGTGTCTAAAAGAGCGAGAGAGAGGAGGATCTGGAGACAGATATCAGTGTCTAAAAGAGCAGGGGAGAGGAGGATCGGAGATAGACATCAATATCTATAACAGTTATACCATACAACCCTGGCCGCAGAGGCGACCTGTCATGTTCTGAGAAAAATCAAAGTGTGATTTCACAGAAAAAGTTACTTGATTAGTTGATGAATATTTTTCTCATTTATCTTTCAAAACTCGAGTAATATTATTGCAATTATTTATTAGTCATAGTCAGGTTTATTAATATAACTAAAGCACATTAAATCAGCTGATGAGTATCTGAACTATTAGCATAAGCATAACATCTGTTGAAATAGTATAAGCACAGGCAGGTCTAGAGTCACTAATTAATATTTAATCAGGAAAATAAATAATTAAACACTTTAAGGATGGTAACACAGGATGTGAGCACCTCTGGCTGGGCCAGCATTTAGGTTGTGGTGAGCTGCTTTCTTGAGCCACTGCAGTCTATGTGGTGTAGGTACACTCAGAGTGCTGTTAGGATGTGGAGTTCCAGTATTTTGACCTAGCAATAGTGAAAGAATGATGATATAGTTCCAAGTCAGAGTCCAAAACTGAGCAGCTTTGGGATGGGATGGCAGGGCACAGAATTCATGGCTTGAGGTCCGAAATTTAACTTGCTGATGAAGAAAATGCTCCAAAAAAATAATAACAATAGTTAATGCCTCAGATCACGAGGCACAGAGTTAAGTGAAAAAATTGGCTTTTATTTTGAAATACCTCAGGGCTTGGTTGAGACCATTAATGTTTCTAATGAATGCTGGATTTAAAACTTCAGTGCAAACTGGTCAAATTTGCAATGATACCGAAATAGAAGGAGCAATGGAATTATAGGAAATTTAAGAACAAGTTAGGTTTCTGCCCCACTTGCCTTCTGGCAGCTTGTCTGATTGTGGGTTTTCCCCTTGTTTCTCAGCAGCTGTTTGGGGAAACTGTATCTCGGACCTACATTGGGAGTTCAACCCAGCATGTTGTTTGTGTTAAATTCAGGCCTGCGGAGCTACCTTCTCAGGTTCAGTGACATCAATCGCCCTCATAAGCAGTTTGAGAATGTTATTTTCTGAAGATGGACACATACTTTCCTATATCTACTTGCACAATAGCATAATGCAGAAATAAAACCTCTTAGTGATCTAAATCAGATATTTGCGTCTTCTGCGCTGAGCAGTGAGGAGGACACAAAGAGGCCATATAGGCAGGTTAAGTAAGTGGAGTAAAAAGTGAGAAAATGTGAGGTTATTCAGCTTGGTGATTAGAGTAGAAAAGCAGATTATTTTGTAGAATATGTGAAATGTCTTAATGTTGATGTTCAGAGGGACTGGATGTACTCGTACATGGAACACAAAGTTAGCATGCAGGTACAGTGAGCAATTAGGAAGGCAAAGGCACATTGGCTTTTATTGCAAAAGGATTCATAGAAGAAATCATAGAAACCCTACAGTGCAGAAGGAGGCCATTCGGCCCATTGAGTCTGCACCGACCACAATCCCACCCAGGCTCTACCCCCACATATTTACCCACTAATCCCTCTAACCTACACATCCCAGGACTCTAAGGGGCAATTTTTAACCTGGCCAATCAACCTAACCCACACATCTTTGGACTGTGGGAGGAAACCAGAGCACCCAGAGGAAACCCACACAGACACGAGGAGAATGTGCAAACTCCACACAGACAGTGACCCAAGCCGGGAATCGAACCTGGGACCCTGGAGCTGTGAAGCATCAGTGCTAACCACTGTGCTACCGTGCCGCCCTTTGGAATACAAGAGTAAGTAAGTCTCTCTATATTTTATAATGCTTTATTGAAGCCACACCTATATCCAGGTATGGCCTGTATGTTTAAGGAAGGATATACTTTCATTGGAGGCAGTACAGTAGAGGTTCACTAGATTGGTCCCTGAAATGAAAGGTTTGTCCTATAATAAGAAGCTGAGTAAATTGGCTCTGTATTCTCTGGACGAGATGAGAGGTGATCTATTGAAACATATAAGATTCTAAGGGGGCTTGAAAGGCTAGAAACTCAGATGTTGTTTCCTCTAGCTAGGGAA
This sequence comes from Mustelus asterias, assembly GCF_964213995.1. NCBI lineage: Eukaryota > Metazoa > Chordata > Chondrichthyes > Carcharhiniformes > Triakidae > Mustelus > Mustelus asterias. The sequence goes on from NC_135804.1 coordinate 105,937,124, forward strand.
TCTAGAATATTGGGGCATAATCTCAGAATAAGTGGTCAATCATTTAAGACTGAGATGAGGATAAATTTCTTCTCAAAATGTTGTGCATCTTTGGACTTGTCTACTCCAGAGAGATCTGGATGCTTCATCGTTGAGCATATTCAAGATAGACAGAGTTTTTATCTCTCAAGGAATCAAGGTATAAGACGCGATCTTGCCTCTGTTCACGCCACACTCCCGCTCAGCGAGGTCAGAGAATTTGGCGGTCATTCAAATCTCCGTTCACTGCAGCGGGATGGGAAAATCCCATCGGTGTGAACGGTGGTAAGATTTCGGCCATAAGGGAACAGGCGGGAATGTGAGGTTGAGTCTGCAGATCAGCCATGATCATCTTGGATAGCAAAGCAGGCTGAAGGGGCTGTATGATCTACTCCTGCTTCTATTTTTAATGGTTTTATGTACTTATGTATGCTTTTTCAATCTCCCTGAAGGTGGACTAAGCAAACCACTTGATGAGATGAGGCCTGATCTGAATTGAAAAGCAACTTTATTTCACCATTGCTGAGCACATAGAACAGCAATAGTTCACCTAAATCTATCCATAAAATTTACCTATGTCTAATAATATAAAATATAGAATCCTTCATGCTACCCATCATCTTACTTTACTTAAAGTACATTGTTTCTTACTATTTGCCAACATTTCTAACCTCTTCACCTTCATGAAAGCTCTCTCACATTTCTGTTTTCAAACATGATTGTCTTTGAAGTCTGATTGTTTTAGAAAAAACCCTCTGGCACTCTGGCAGCCTATCTTAACTTCCTTTGTTCACATCCCAAAGTGTGCATCTACAAGATGCATTGCAGCAACTGGCCAAGGCTCCTTTAACAGCACCTTGCAAACCTACAACCTCTACTACCGAGAAGGATAAGGACAACAGATGCTTGGGAACACAGCTACAAGTTCCCCTCCACTCACCATTCTGACTTGGAACTACATTTAGAATCATAGAGATGTACAGCACAGAAACAGGCCCTTCGGCCCAACTCATCTATGCCGACCATGGTTTCCTAAACTGAACTAGTCCCATTTCCCTGCATTTGGCCCATATCCCTCTAAACCTTTCCCATCCATGTACCTGTCCAAATGTCTTTTAAATATTATAATTGTAGCTGCCTCTACCACCTCCTCTGTCAGCTCATTCCATATATGCACCACCCTCTGTGAAAATGTTTCCCTTCAGGTCCCTTTTAGATCTCTCCCCTCTCACCTTAAACCTGTACCCTCTCGTTTTGGACTCCCCTACCCTGGAGAAAAGATCTTGGCTATTCATGTGTACATAGACCACATGGACTGTATTGATTCAAGAAGTAAGAAGTTTAACAACACCAGGTTAAAGTCCAACAGGTTTATTTGGTAGCAAAAGCCACACAAGCTTTCGGAGCTGCAAGCCCCTTCTTCAGGTGAGTGGGAATTCTGTTCAAAAACAGAGCATATAAAGACACAACCTCAATTTACATGAATAATGGTTGGAATGCGAATACTTACAACTAATCAAGTCTTTAAGAAACATAACAATGTGAGTGGAGAGAGCATCAAGACAGGCTAAAAAGATGTGTATTGTCTCCAGACAAGACAGCCAGTGAAACTCTGTGGGGGTTACAAATAGTGTGCCATGAACCCAATATCCCGGTTGAGGCCGTCCTCGTGTGTGCGGAACTTGGCTATCAGTTTCTGCTCAGCGACTCTGCGCCGTCGTGTGTCGCGAAGGCCGCCTTGGAGAACGCTTACCCGAATATCAGAGGCCGAATGCCCGTGACCGCTGAAGTGCTCCCCAACAGAAAGAGAACAGTCTTGCCTGGTGATTGTCGAGCGGTGTTCATTCATCCGTTGTCGCAGCGTCTGCATAGTTTCCCCAATGTACCATGCCTCGGGACATCCTTTCTTGCAGCGTATCAGGTAGACAACGTTGGCTGAGTTGCAAGAGTATGTACCGTGTACCTGGTGGATGGTGTTCTCACGTGAGATGATGGCATCTGTGTCGATGATCCGGCACGTCTTGCAGAGGTTGCTGTGGCAGGGTTGTGTGGTGTCATGGTCACTGTTCTCCTGAAGGCTGGGTAGTTTGCTGCGGACAATGGTCTGTTTGAGGTTGTGCTGTTGTTTGAAGGCAAGAAGTGGGGGTGTGGGGATGGCCTTGGCGAGATGTTCATCTTCATCAATGACATGTTGAAGGCTCCGGAGGAGATGCCGTAGCTTCTCCGCTCCGGGGAAGTACTGGACAACGAAGGGTACTCTGTCCACTGTGTCCCGTGTTTGTCTTCTGAGGAGGTCGGTGCGGTCACGGGCATTCGGCCTCTGATATTCGGGTAAGCGTTCTCCAAGGCGGCCTTCGCGACACACGACGGCGCAGAGTCGCTGAGCAGAAACTGATAGCCAAGTTCCGCACACACGAGGATGGCCTCAACCGGGATATTGGGTTCATGGCACACTATTTGTAACCCCCACAGAGTTTCACTGGCCACAGAGTTTCACTGGCTGTCTTGTCTGGAGACAATACACATCTTTTTAGCCTGTCTTGATGCTCTCTCCACTCACATTGTTTTGTTTCTTAAAGACTTGATTAGTTGTAAGTATTCGCATTCCAACCAATATTCATGTAAATTGAGGTTGTGTCTTTATATGCTCTGTTTGTGAACAGAATTCCCACTCACCTGAAGAAGGGGCTTGCAGCTCCGAAAGCTTGTGTGGCTTTTGCTACCAAATAAACCTGTTGGACTTTAACCTGGTGTTGTTAAACTTCTTACTGTGTTTACCCCAGTCCAACACCGGCATCTCCACATCTTGATTCAAGAAGGCAGCTCATCACCACATTCTCAAGGACAATTAAAGGTGGGTAATAAATGCTGGCCTTGCTCGCGACACTTGCATCCTAAGAAGAAATAAAAAATGACTTTCTAATACAGAAGGTGTGAAATGATTCCTGATTGCTCAGATAGTCTAAGAAAAATTGCTTATTATTTATAATCAATGGGAACAAAAGCACACTAACACCAGCTTCACTAACTTTTGTCCCAGCCTTTTTGTTTTAACTTGACTCAATACACTATTCTTTCCAGAATCCATCATTCGAATGAGCTCTTTTTCAAACTCCTTTCTGTCAAAAGATGTTTTAAAGAGCTCCAGACACAACTCCGCTATTCTGACAGACTCCTGGCTGCTCTCATTCTACACTCTGTGAACTTGAGGTCATCCAAAACTACCAAGTCTTAATTTGCAGCAAGTTCCATTCCTTTATCTCCCCTGTGCTCGCTGACTTACATTGACTCCCGTTCAAGCAGTGTCCCGATTTTAAAATTCTCATCCTTTTTTTCAAATCCCTCCATGGCTTTGCCCCTCCCTATCTCTGCAACCTCTTCAAGACTCACCTCCTCCAAGATATCTACACTCCTCTAATTCTGGTCTCTTGAAAATCCCCAATTTTAATTGTTCCACCATTGGTGGGCCATGTTTTCAGTTGCCCAGGTCCTAAGCTCGAGAATACCCTCTCTACATTTCTCCGCTTTCTACCTCACTTCCCTCCTTAAAACCTATTCATATTTAATAATCACCAAAAAAAAATCCAATAAGGAATTCAGAAAAAAAACTTCTTTACCCAAAGAATGGTAGGAATGTGCAACATGCTGCCATAAGGAGTGGCTGAAGAGAATAATATAGATGCATTTAAGGGGAAGCGAAATAAGGGAGATAGGAACAAGGAACCATGATGATAGATTTAGGTGAGGAAAGACAGAAGGAGTCTTGAGCGGAGCATAAAAACTGTCACGGACAGGTTGCGCCGAAGAGCTTATTTCTGTGCTGTTTATTATATTTAATCCTGGGTATCTCACTGTACAATATTTTGGTCATCAAACCTAATGCCACCTTATGCCAGAATGTTTTGGTCATTCATGCCGGTGGGATCTTCTGGTCCTGCTGACCTTCCCCTCCCCACTCCCCCACTGCGTGTTTCCTGGTGGCAAGGGGTGAATTCGATGGGAAACCCCATTGACAGCAGCAGAACCAGAAGATCCTGCCGCCGGCCAACGATGGGCCACCTCTCACCACTTCGAAACACATGGCAGCTTACAATAGAACCATAGAATCCCTACACTTCAGAAGGTGGCCATTCAGCCCATCAAGTCTGCACCGACTCTCAAAGAGCTTCCCACCCAGGCCCACCCCCAGCCCTATCACTGTTACCCCACTCATTTACCATGGCTAATCCACCTCGCTTACACATCTTGGGACACTGAGGGGCAATTTAGCATGGCCAATCTTCCTAACCTGCACATCTTTGGACTGTGGGAGGAAACCGGAGCACCCAGAGGAAACCCACGCAGACACGGGGAGAACATGCAAACTCTACACAGACAGTCACGCAAAACTGGAATCGAACCTGGTTCCCTGGCTCTGTGAGGCAGCAGTGCTAACCACTGTGCCGCCCAGTAAGTGCTTGCACTGTAAGTCCCACCCTTGCTGTCATATTTTGTTTTATAATGTTCGTGGAAAGTACTCTGGGATGTTTTATTATCCTAAAGACACTATAAACATGAGGTATTGTTTTGGTGGAAATGGTGGCAGTCACAGTGATGACAATGGTCCTGACTTAGGACATTTTGGAAAGACGGGAGCTTTTCAATTGAAAGGAACTGTGCAGTATAAAAGACAATATATAAGAATTGCCGGATTTCTTGCATCGTGTAATGTGTAGTATTTGATTTAGAGCTGGATTTCATGAATAAAACACTCATTTGATCTTAGGCTAACAATATTGAAATATTCTCTTTATTAGAATACAAAATATAGATGGTGCATGTGTACACATGCACACATTGTATTTACATCCATCTGGTTATATTTCTGTCTGTATTAGTGCTCGAAGCAGACCAGTCTGGTGATGTAAATTAGTCCACTTCCAATCATAATTTTAAAGATGACAAGATCTCAGCAAGGCTCACAGGAGAAGTATTACAAATGACCTCGAGAAAGGGAAAATAATCCAGAATTCTTGCTCTTCATTTCTATTTAGTGAATTAAACAGAAAAAAAGGAATATATTTTGACGTCTGTTGAGGACAGGATTTAGGTTTAACTGTGATGCCTCCCAGGTCAGATAACATGTCAACGTTCACTGCTGCAGTCACATGTGATGAACATTCACTTGGGAGAAATGTTGGAGGTTGGGTACAGATTGTTGAGTTAGCAGCTTCAGAAGACGAGGAGAGAAAGTTGAAAAGAAAAAAAGACCCAGGAGATTTTAGAGTGATTGATACAGGAAGAACTAATCAGAAAATCCCATTAATAGTTGTCTCCTGTACTCTAACTGCATTGTGGTGGTAACAAACTCTGTTGAGTGACTGATGAGCATTCAATACACTGCACTAATAGCTTTGCCAAGAATATAATTGATAGCATGGTCATCACACAGGCTAAGAACAAGCCTCTATTCATGTGGTCTGGTTATTATGGCATTTTTCCTTTGCTTTGAGGGTAGACCTCTTTACTAAAGTACTAATTTTGTAGGTAAAGCTGTCTCAACATTGTTATACAGTCTGTTTTGAAAGTTTGGTTTTTATTCAATCTATTGGAAATATCTAAAATGTAGATCTAGCTCCCAAAATCCATCCTTTTGGAAAAAAAACTGCAGTCCATTTTTCCACTTTATTTGCTAATTAACATGGAGGAGTGATCTATAAAGTTTTTACTAGTACAGCAAGCATCAGATCTCAAACCATCAACATACTCCCTATGAAATATTTATCTGGCCGGTAATAATCTCGCCGAGCTCAGTCTTCCGTCAGCATCACCCTCTATTTGCAACGTGCTCAAAGTGCCGCTCGGTGGTGACACGGTGAAGGTCAGTCCCAAAATCTTTCGATTGCCAGCCTGGGTGGGGCCAGCTGGTTTTAAACCCCCTCCTGCGCCTTCCTTATTGGGTGAGCCACCACTTACCTAGTAGGGGAGCTCGTATTCTACAAGGCCCATGGAGAGATTTACTGACAATCTCACATGGCCATCATGCCCATGGCCCTCATTTTACATCTGGTAAAAGGTAGCAATTCTGAGTTGTTTGCATTCACAGATAATCATTGGTTGTAACCAAGTTACAATATGTGCTATCTAACTATGTTCCGGTGAAACACATTTTAAAGAGTACAGGGTTCTGAATATAATTCAGGGCAGCACGGAGGCACAGTGGTTAGCATTGCTGCCTCACAGCACCAGGGACCCGGGTTCGATTCCCGAATTGGGCCACTGTCTGTGTGGAGTTTGCATGTTCTCCCCGTGTCTGTGTGGGTTTCCTCCGGGTGCTCCGGTTTCCTCCCACAGTCTGAAAGATGTGCTGGTTAGGTGCATTGACCCGAACAGGCGCCAGAGTGTGGCGACTAGGGGAATTTCACAGTAACTTCATTGCAGTGTTAATGTAAACCTTATTTGAGACAAATAAATAAACTTAAAAAAATTTATTGACTCCTTAAAGATCTCTGATTTACTTCAAGTATCTCCACCATTAGTTCATCAATACAAGTCCTAACTTACTGATTACCCACATCTCATTCAATCACTTACTAAATTAGTGGTGCTTTCAAGGAAATGCGGTAAACTTTATGGTGTAATGTACCTGGGATTCCAGATTGCCTTCAACTCGGGCCCTCAAGCTGCTTCATTAACTTAACTTGTCAATTTGAGGTAATATCTGAAAATGGATCAGAAGCTGGATTAATGAAAGAAAACATTTGTGTATGTTGGGGGAGTAATGTTGATATGAGGGGCATAACTGCGTCACTTGCAGCACAGACTGTTGCTTGGGCACCTACCATTGCATTAATATGGACCTCAGAATGGTTAATTATCTGAGTAATCCTTGGTGGGCAGTGGATCTCGCCCACCAGGAGCGCTCATCGGGAAATCAAGGGCGGTGTGTGCATGCTGGCTAAGGTGAACTTTGCCAAGATGAGGGATTTTTTGTAAAAAGTACCCCCAGAAACTGAATGCAAACTTGTGATATCAAATTGTAGGGTAAGTTAGGTCAGAAGGTCACAGCTGGGACTTGTGTAAAATGGGAAAAACAGTAATAGAGTTATGTTTAAGAATATGAAAATTAGAAGAAGAAATGTATGATAAATACTTTTGCAGGATCTTTCGGTTAAGAGTGTCGCTATTCCCCACTCCCCAATTTGGTTCTCTTCCAAGTCAGACAAATCTCAAAGTTGTCCCACTTCCTGTTGGCCAAACCAAGCTCTGTCACAGGGCATGCCGATACAAAACAGATCATTTGATCATTATCATTTTAAACATGTGTGTAGATTGTGTGTTCATATGTCTATTGCGTTAATCTGTGGATAGGAAGTGACGTGTTGGTAGCGTGGGAGTTTTTCCTGGCATGGCCACACAGTGTGGAGATGCCGGCATTGGACTGGGGTAAACACAGTAAGACGTTTAACAACACCAGGTTAAAGTCCAACAGGTTTATTTGGTACCAAATAACCAAATAAACCTGTTGGACTTTAACCTGGTGTTGTTAAACGTCTTACTGTGTTTACCCCAGTCCAACGCCGGCATCGCCACATCATGACTACCATCGACACCACAAACTGCCGGCTCCAAGTGGAGAGGATCTCCAAGAAGATCGTGCATATCGACACAGACATCAAGTTTCTACAAAGATGCAAGAAAGCAGACAAGATACCGAAAGAACTACGGATCACGAACCCACTCAGGTCAACCTATAACTCAGACTACGCTGAGAGACTTTGCCGTCGCACCTCTCTCACCCTCCTCAACCACCTCATACACCAGCTCTACAGCAAACACCGCAACCTGGAAACCAAGATAGAGTCCATATTCTCAACTTGCGCTCAGGATGCAGACCAGCTGTGAAACTCTGCCAAGCAGACGAGACAAAGGAACTACGCCATCTACATGCACACCATACCAAATAAACCTGTTGGACTTTAACCTGGTGTTGTTAAACTTCTTACTATGGCCACACACTCAGAATGCAAGAGCTGCTAAAGAACTCAAAGTAAGCTGCTTATCATCATTTCCATACAATCTAGCAACTTTACATGATGTCAGGAGCTGGCCAACATGGCACAAGGACATCCGCTCATCTTCAATGAAAAAACTGATGATAACTGGAAGAAGTTTTAAAAAGAATGACACATATACCATTGTGCTGGTCTCTCTGATCAATCAAAGAAGGTACATATACACAGGCTCAAGGACTCTTTACTGACTGAGTGTATATATGGGCTGTTTCTTTTTAAAAGTGGGGGGGTGGTGTTGAGGCACATTGGGCTTTGCACCAGGATTGGTGACCCAAGTCTGTGCTCTGTATATTGTAAGTAATTCATGTTGTGTTACAGCCACCAACTAACATTGTCATATGTTTGCGAGTACGAGTCGTCCCATCTAAAATGAAATAAACTGTGTTCATTTGTGTATTGTGATGATCTGTACATAGGAAGTGACATGTCGGTAGTTTGGGAGTTTTCCCTGCATGGCCAAACACTCAGCATGCAAGAGCTGCTAAGGACTCTAATAAACTATTTAAGTTGTTAGTCCTTTGTCATCTTTTCCATACAACTCATCAACTTTGCAATGTGCATGTTTGCTATCATGTTATTTATATTTGTCAGCTGTGGTTCAGTTGGTAATACTTTGACCTCTGAGTCACCAGATTCTGAGCTTAAACCCCACTTTAGAACTGAGCAGAAAAATCAAGGCTGACACTCCAGTGCAGTATTGAGGGAGTGCTGCACTGTCAGAGATGCCACCTTTTGGATGAGATGTTAAACCAAATTCCCATTGCCTGCTCAGATGGATGTAAAAGAACACGTGATACTATTTCAAAGAAGAGTAGGCAAAATCCCTGATGTCCTGGCAAATATCCCTCAATCAATATCTCAAGAAACACTTTATCTGGTCATTGTCACATGACTGTCTGTGGGAGTTTGCTGAGTGTAAATGGCTACATTACAATCGGGACATTTGAAAAATACTTCACAGACTGTAAAGCACTTTGAGATGCCCAGCAGTCATGAAAAGTGCTAAGTAAACACAAGTCCTTCTTTCCTTCTTTTTATTACAATAAATATACTCCAAAGGTTGTTCCCATGAAAGAATAAATATATAAATTTAATTGGCTGTAGAGTTTGCAACCTTCATGTCATAGTTCAGTTTCTGACTTCATGCCACCATTAAGATTGCCTATTTCCACCTTGGTAGCATTGCCCAACTTCACCCTGCCTCAGCTCGTCTGCTGCTGAAACACCCATTCATGCCTTTATTACCTTGGGATTTGACTACGTCAACAGACTGCTGGCAAGTCTCCCTCATTCTACTATCTGTAAATTTAAAGTCATCCAAACTCTGGTGCCTTAACTTGCAGCAAATGAATCACCATCTGCAAAATAGCCAGCTCTGATGTATTTCTTATAGCCACAATATTTATGTGATTGGTCTGAAGGAGGAAAAATGTACAGATGGGTACACATAAGATGGTTGCCTGGCACACAAACAGTCATCTGGGAAAGAGACATTAAACGGACACTGACTTTCAGTACAGACAGCCACCTGAGATTAAAACATAAAGGACAGACAGCTATCCAAAGTTAAACATGCAGGAATCAACTCCTACAGGAAGCCAGCCAGGGCTTAAAGATAAGGACAATAGGGATAGATAATGAGATTAACTACAGGTGGGATCGGGAATACATAACTGCAGGAAAACCAATTACTGTAAACTTCTGTATGAATAGACCAAAACTAAAGTCATTGATGGTTACTGATGTAGGAAATGTATCCATTCATAGAACAATGCAATGTTAACATGCTTATGTCTGTATCTGTCTGGATTTGTCTATAATGATGTGTTTAACGATCGATCACCTACTTGATTACAATGATGTGATAATGGCTAGATGTGCGGTCCATCTATTGTGTAAAGGGTATAAAGATGGACCGCTCCTATTGTCTCATTGAGAGATTTAGACAGTTTAGGAGAGTGGTCCAAGAAGTGGCTGATGAAATTCAACGTGGGCAAGTGCGAGGTCGTACACTTTGGAAAAAAGAATAGAGGCATGGACTATTTTCTAAACGGTGACAAAATTCATAATGCTAAAGTGCAAAGGGACTTGGGAGTCCTAGTCCAGGATTCTCTAAAGGTAAACTTGCAGGTTGAGTCCGTAATTAAGAAAGCAAATGTAATGTTGTCATTTATCTCAAGAGGCTTGGAATACAAAAGCAGGGATGTACTTCTGAGGCTTTATAAAGCACTGGTTAGGCCCCATTTGGAGTACTGTGAGCAATTTTGGGCCCCACACCTCAGGAAGGACATACTGGCACTGGAGCGGGTCCAGCGGAGATTCACACGGATGATCCCAGGAATGGTAGGCCTGACATACGATGAACGTCTGAGGATCGTGGGATTATATTCATTGGAGTTTAGGAGGTTGAGGGGAGATCTGATAGAAACTTACAAGATAATGAACGGCTTAGATAGGATGGACGTAGGGAAGTTGTTTCCATTAACAGGGGAGACTAGGACGCGGGGGCACAGCCTTAGAATAAAAGGGAGTCACTTTAGAACAGAGATGAGGAGAAATTTCTTCAGCCAGAGAGTGGTGGGTCTGTGGAATTCATTGCCACAGAGGGCTGTGGAGGCCGAGACGTTGAGCGTCTTCAAGACAGAAATTGATAAATTCTTGATTTCTCGAGGAATTAAGGGCTATGGGGAGAGAGCGGGTAAATGGAGTTGAAATCAACCATGATTGAATGGTGGAGTGGACTCGATGGGCCGAATGGCCTTACTTCCGCTCCTATGTCTTATGGTCTAAGGTAGCTGTCTAGAAGCACTGCGGAGTGCCAGTGCCTTTTCTCCACGAAGCTTCGTTAAATAAAACTGTATTGTTGAAACCTTCAAGCCTGACCTAGTGGTAATTTTCCCACAACAGGTCCAACTAAGTTTCTGGTCAATATTGATGTGGGTGGATTCGGCAATGGTATGACCACTGAATGTCAAGGGTGTTTTGTTGGAATTGTGAGTTTTGTGCGACTTGTTTCAATGTGTGGTCAGGATCTAGACGGGGGTTTTAGAGATTGTCTGTTCTCCCAAAGTATGCTGCTCGAGTCTGTAATTTCGCAGAAATATTACTTTATTTGCATGGGTGGCATGGTGGTACAGTGATTAGCACTGCTGCCTCCCAGCGCCAGGGACCCAGGTTCAATTCCGGCCTTGGGTCACTGCCTGTGTGGAGTTTGCACGTTCTCCCCGTGTCTGCGTGGGTTTCCTCCGGGTGCTCCGGTTTCCTCCACAGTCCAAAGATGTGTGGGTTAGGTTGATTGACCATGCTAAATTGACCCTAGTGTCAGGGCGATTTGCAGGGTAAATATGTGGAGTACAGAAATAGAGCCTGCGTGTGCTTGTGGTTGGTGCAGACTCGATGGGCCAAATGGCCTCCTTCTGCACTGTCGGGATTCTATGATTCATATATGAGTATTTACACATTTGAATGTCTACATGAGGTTGGAGCTTCTCTTCCTTTCACATCTCTCTTACTTCTCAGTCATGTGGTCTAACATCATAATACATCAGCATCATGTGTGTTTCTGATGTTCACCCTTTACTCTATACTTGTCATTTATCAACCAAGCCTGAATGTTGTTCAGGTCTTGCGGCATGCGGACATAGATGTTTCATTATCTGAATGGAACTGAACATTGTACAATCATCAGCGAACATCCGCACTTCTGAACTTATGTTAGAGGGAAGGCCATCAATGGAGCAAAGACATTGCCCTGAAGAAGTATCGTAAGGTTAAAAGAACTGGTTTTAGTTAATTTAATGCAGGAGCTAGTCTCCTTGGTTACACTCTAATAAACAACTAGGTGTCCATATCTGTGTGGAAAGCAAATTGACTGGCATCTGTCTATAAAATTAAGAAGGGAGAGAATGGTAAATGGATGCACATACTGCAGCAAATGGACATGCCTAAGACTCTGCTTTATCTGATAATGTAGTATTGTCATGTCCCTGGTAACCTGCAAATGGATATTTTATTATCCCACTGAGATTTAGATTCAACTGGCATGCTGAAAGCTCAAACACTGTCAGATACTTCCTGCCAGCTTATTTTCCCAATTATATTATCAGACTCTTTTGCTATTGAGAAAAGAAAAATCAACTGTGAAACCCTTTATAGTTAATCTTCATGTCATCTGCTGTTTAAAGGCATTATTGCCAGAAGTCATACGTTGCATTACTGAGTAATCGCTTTAAACCCGATAGTAAGATGAATTTATTTACGAGAGTGATATTTGTTTGAATAAATTTGCAACATGAGTAGTAGCAGAAATGTTAAGGACATTCTAAATTTAGAGTGAAAGTTATCGCGAGGGAAGTAGGCTACTGGTGGATGAACTTTGATGGTTGAATGGCGTTTTCCTCTATTCCTATGTTTGTGCCTTATGAAGATTTTGGGAAAGCTTCCAGTTCTATTTATAAACACCCAAGAAGGTCATGCAATTTGCATTATGAAAATGTAATCCATGTGTTATTTCACTGCTAAAATGTTACCGTGGTGTAAATGTCATTGCAGTGTTTCCGTGTGACGTCGTAATGAAAATAACGCTGACTAATTTGTTCTTCATGTGAACAACAGTTCTGTTAATGTGATTGTATGACGTGTTTCTTCATGGTTCAGTAGGTTCATGCATTTTGTAGCATAGTACCAGGCCACACAGAACAGGAAGGCCTCAGATTTGATCTCTGATCTGTACACAATTAGGTGATTTTAATGGTGGCTGAGGAACCAGGTCTACCATTGGCCTTCAGCACTTCTGCGCCAGAGAAAGGAATGCAAGCCAAGTTTCCACTCCTGATTACTTTCCTCTGACTGCTTTTTGAAAGTGTGTGTGTATAGAAGTTGTGTGATTCGTGTTGTGATGGTTAAATAGCCTACTGGTCTTTTTAGTTTATAGGTGAAGACTCAGTTAAGGCACCAGAAGGTGGTCAATGCCGAGGAAGCTTTACCCCAGCATCAGGCAATGCTGTCAGGAGAGCAAGGCAGAAAATGTCACACATGTTGACTATCAGTGTTCTAAACTCTCAGCTTTCAAAGCCAGGGGATAATTTGCGACTTTGACACAAGGCAGTCACCTTGTAAAGAGGATTGCCTGCTTGTTACAGAATCTGCCTATTATTTGTGAAATAACTATCCAGTGCATTCTACAACTGACAAGCAACTTGCAGGGATGCAGACAGCGAGAGTAGAAATAATCCCCTGTGTGTCAGCTTTTTAGCATTTCACTGAAACTATTAAATTTTATACAGGAAGGAAGGAAAGTGGAGTTGATGTCAAAGACCAGGCATATCTTACTGCATGGCAGGCAATACTTGATGGGCTACACAGCATACCCCTGTTCCTATTTCTTATATTATGTTCTTGTAATTAAAGTTATCAGTATCAACCAATTCTTACCAGATGAAGGTAGTAATGCAGGAACCAAAAAGATTGGCTGGAGGTCGTGGAACCAAAACTCTTTGAAATGATCTGGTTTTTTTTGAGAATGCATTGTATTGGCTTTCAAAGAGGTTTAGACAACAAATATGAACTTGTAAATGCACTTGAGGACAATGACCAGTTATTGTCCCGTATGAATGCTTAATGCTCCCAGACTGGTTGCAGATAGCTTTTGAGATAAGGGAGATGCTCGCTGGTGTGAATGCATTAAGTGGTTTTACTTGTACGTTTCTGTCACTCTCATGAATAACATGGCTTGCAATTACAAAAAGGAGCAGAATTCAAGTTGTGATGAATTTTTCTGAATGTAAAAATTACAGTCCCATGTCTGGGGTTTTACCACAGTATATTATTGTGGTGCTTGAGCCAGCATGTGTCCACTTTATCACTGTGGTGCTTAGTTATGTTGTATAACTTTGCAAGCTGCTTACAGTTTGTATTCTCAGAGGGCCATTTCCTTTGTTACTGTGCAGCAATTCAGGTGAAACTCTCTGTGGTCACGGTGAAAGGTGAAAATTGATGTTAATAATCAAAACGTAATTGCAAACAGTATGACGCCTAATCAGGTCTGCCTAGGAACACAACATTTCTGCAAACCGTAGCTGGTTGCTTCCTCTGAGGTGAATCTCCATTGTGTATGTGCAGCGAGTTTCAGCTGGATTTATAGGATTAGACCAAGAGCAATTGTAAAGAAATGCATCCTTCGTACTTACTGCATTCACTTACAAAAAAAAACGGAAGTGCACTTGGAGTATAAGGGACTGGCATGGAAAGAATTAATGTGGAACTGGGCACAATACCACTGACAGTGTGATGTAAAGGAACACATGACTCGAGACTGGAGGCCAGTCTGGGATTGGATAGAGACATGTGTAGAGTCAAGCATGGAGACAGCTCCTAGTTTAGAATCTATACTATATAAAAAAGTAAAGTCACCATAGTCTGGTGGTGATTTAACCTGAGGGTCACCACACCTTGGGTGAGGTTGAGGAGGTGGGACCGTCATGAATAACCTCAGCTGTTATGGGAATTGAACTCACGCTGTTGGCGTCACTCTGCATCCTGAACCAGCTATCCAGCCAACTGAGCTAAACCAACCCTTGTATGTGCACAGTTATTAGTAGTTAATAAATACTCACTGTTAAACTATACAAGACCTCTTCAGGAGGCTACCAAACCACACAACATCTTACAACGGCAACTACTGGGACAATCCAGAACTTCACAGAAGCTGGAGAAGAAATTTAAAACCTGGAACATTGAAAAGAGCAGCATTCT